>NC_045427.1:171328459-171568459 GCF_902635505.1 Sarcophilus harrisii
AATGTATGGTCAGTTTTTGTATAAGTTCCATGAACTGCTGAGAAGAAAGTGTACTACTTTCTGTCTTCATTCAATTTCCTCCAAAAATCTATCATACCTAACTTTTCTAGTATTTGATTTACCTCTTTATCTTCTTTCTTATTTATTTTCCGTTTGATTTTTCTAGTTCTGAGAGAGCAAAGTTGAGATCTCTCTCTATTAATTGTTTTGCTGCTATTTCTTCTTGCAGAACTCTTTTTCTCCTTTAGGAATTTAGATGCTATACCACTGGGTGCATCTTTTTTAATTAGCTCAATGTTTGCTTTTGCTTGATCTGAGATCAGGATAGGTATCCCTGCTTTTTTTCCTTCACCTGTAGTACAATAGATTCTGCTTCAGCCTTTTGTCTTTACTTTGTATGTGTCACTCTGCTTTAAATGGGTTTCCTGTAAACAACATATTGTAGGGTTCTGACTTTTAATCCACTCTGCTATCTGCTTCCATTTTATGGGAGAGTTTACCCCATTCACATTTACAATTAAAACTAGTAATTCCATATTTCCCACCATCTTATTTACCCCAAATTATGATTTTCTCTTTCCTTTCCTCTTTTCCCTTCTCCTTAGTATTTACCTATGAGCACCACTTATCTCAAGCAGTCCTCCTCCTCTGTAGCCTCTTACCCTTTCTTATACCTTTCCCATACTATTTCTCTTTTCCCTTCTATTAGCCTCTCCCTTTTCTTTTCCCTTTCCATATAACTGCCCTATAAGGTGAGAGAATTTCTCTATGAAACCAAATATGTCTAATATTCTCTCTTTGAGTCAAATATAATGACAGTAAGAATCACACAATGTTCATTCCCCTCCCTTATTTCCCTTAATTATAATAGGTTTCTTTGCCTCTTTGTGAGATGTAATTTCTCTAATTTTACCTTCACTTTCCTCTTTCTCTAGTACAATCCCCTTTCTACTTCTAGTTTCCTTTTTATATTATAACCATAATATCAAATTAACATGCACTCTCTATGTATAGCCATAACAAAGATATAGTTCTTAAGAATTATTTTCTTTTTTTCCCTTTTTATGCTTCTTTTGAGTTCTATATTTGAATGTCAAATTTTTTGTTCATCTTTGGTCTTTTCATAAGAACTAAATGAATTTCACTTGTTTCATTTAATGTCCATCTTTTTCCCTGAAAGAAAATGCTCAGTTTAGTAGGGTAGTTTATTCTTGGCTGCATTTGAAGTTCCTTTGCCTTTTGGAATATCAGATTCCAGGCCCTTCAATCCTTTAAGGTGGAAACTGCTACATGCTGGGTAATCCTGATTGTGGTTCCTTGGTATTTGAATTGTTTCTTTCTGGCTACTTGCTATACTTTTTCCTTTATTTGATAGTTCTGAAATTTTGAAATGATATTCCTTGGAGTTTTCATTTTTGGGTCTCTTTCAGGAGTTGTTTGGTGAATTCTTTCAATGGCAATTTTACCTTCTTATTTTAGGACATTTGGGCAGTTCTCTTTGATGATTTGCTGAAAAATAATGTCTAAGCTCGTTTTTTCATCATGGATTTTTGGAAGTCCAATAATCCTTTGATTGTCTCTTCTAAATCTATTTTCCAAGACAGTTGTTTTCCCAAGTAGGTATTTTACATTTTCTTCTACTTTTTTTCTTTTTTCTTTTTGGTTTTGCTTGACTGATTCTAAATGTCTCATTGAGTCATTCATTTCCATTTGTTCAGTTCTGATTTTTGATAAATTACTTTCTTCATTTAATTTTTTAGTTCTTTTTGTATTTGGCCAATTCATTTTTTCAATGACAGTTTTGTTTCATGGATTTTTCCCCATTTCACAAATTCTGTTTTTTGAGGTGTTATTTTCTTTTTCTATTTTACAAATTCTGTTTTTCAAGAGGTTGTTTTCTTTTTCCATTCTATCAAGTCTATTTTGTAATGAGTTATATGCTTTTTTCATTTCACTAAGTCTATTTTCTTATGAATTTTCTTCAGATAATTTCTGTATTTCCTTTCCCAAATGCTTTTGCAAAGTCCTCATGTCCTTTCCCCATTTTTCCTCTAGCTCTCTTTTAAAATCCTTTAAAATTTCTTCTAAGAGAGCCTTGTGTGAAGGGGGCCATTTTTTATTACCCTTTGGGGCTTCATCTGGAGATAATCTACTTTTAGTCACCTAAGTGATTTTGAAATCTGTTCTTTTTCACCATAAAAACTATCTATGGTCAAGAGTTCTTTTTGCTTTTTTGATAATTTTTTTTTAAATAGTTGAGGTGTGCTTTTAGGGAAAGGCAGATTGTTCAAGCTTCCTCTACGAGCAGCAGCAGCTATGCTGGGTCAGTGCTGACTGACTTCCAATATTGGGTGGGAGTGGCCAAGTCCCGTGAAATTCTGATATTTTGGGGTTCACTATTTACCTTGTGTGTTTTTGTTGAATGTTTTATAACTTCTCTGCTGATATACTGGTTTGCAACCAGGGCAGAGTAGCCAACACTGTTGTAGATTTATCCCTGTAGATTCTCCAGGATGTGGAGCTCACACTGTCCCAGGAATCTGCACTGCCTGCACTCAGCAACTGTGCTTGGCCACTTGTGCTTGGCCTGCTTCCCTTCATGCCTGATTGAAACAGACCTTTTCTGGAAATATTTAAAATTATCTTCTGCTGGTAATTTGTTATACTTCCAATATCTGTGGGTTCTGTAATTCCAAAACTAAATCAGAGACTGGATTTTCTAGTTAGTCTGAGGGCTATAGAAAGAGATAAAAAAAAAATCATGTGTCCTCTCTGCCATCTTGATTCTATTCTCTCTCTCTCTTTCTCTCTCAATTCTTTTCTCATTTTTTTTACCTCTCTTATTTGCTTTTTGAAGTGTTTTATGAGCATTTCCAAGAAGCCTCTTTGGCCTTGAGACTAATTTATCTCTTTCTTGGGGATTTGTTCTGTGGACATTCTGTCCTCATCTGAGTTTGTGTTCTTGTCTGCCTTATCACTATAGTAACTTTCTATGTTAAAGGTTCTTTTTTGTTTCTTGCTCATTTTCTTTCCTTTTCTTTTAGTATTTCCTCTTTTTTTATTTATAAGATGGAGCTCTGCCCCTGGCTTAAACATTCCAATGTCCCAAGCTTCCTGTGCATATCCGAGCCTTGGCTTTGAGCACAAGGGTCCCTTGTGTTTGGAGAGGGTAGTTTTGCCTACTCTGTTTTCAGAAAAACAACCTTGTCTCACAGTTAGCCTTCTGAGCTGGGACTGGGAGCTGTCCCCCTGATTTGCTCCTCTACACAATGATTGAGGGTCTTAGTTGCTGATTTGCTGTGATAAAGGCTCTCTTATCAGCTTTCCCAGAGTCTATTTGATCTGGGCCAACCACTCTTTTCACTCCAGTGAGACTGACCTTTCTTGAAGTTTTTTTCAGTCTATCTTGATCTGGAGAGTGGTTTTATTCCATCAGATTCTCTTTACAAGCTTGGTTTCCTGTGCTTTTCAAGGAAAACTAGGAGAGCTCAAGCAACTTCTTGGCTTTATCTGTCATTTTGACTACACTCCTGAAACTATCTGAACATCTAATTCTTATTAACTATATAAATCTAAGCTAGTCTCAGTCTCTTTGGGACTCTCTTTCCCCCTGCATAAAATGAGAAGATTGTTCTATTATGGCCTCTGTGGTCCCTTTCAGGTGTACTTATATTATCTTATATAACCCTATGAAGTTCACTGACAATCTTGCTACTCTACTCATAATGCTGCTTTAGCTCATTTCCTATGCTGATGATAATGCAATTTTCCTTTTCTCCTGCCACTCATATTCTTCTTTCAACCAATAATTAAATCAGATGACCTAGCTTTCTATTTTACTAAAACTATTAAGGCCAAGTATTGTTGATTCTTTTAGCTCCCTTACAGTCTTTAAAACCTGTTAGTGTCTTCAGCCATTGGCCTTCTTCCATCAGGTAATAAAAGAGGAAAAATACTTATGATACAAGAATTCTGTTCCCTCCTCTTCTCCCTTCGATTACATTACCTCCTACTACCTTTGGGACATTATCTCAGTACTTACTTCTTCTCTTCACTGCCTGTAGTCAGTGGTTCCTTAGTCTCTGAAAACAAATATGTTAAACATTTGGAACTTTTTAAAACTTTTTCTTTTGAAACATGAACAGTAAAATAAGAAAAATATAAAGTAGAAAAGAAATAGAGGATAGTATCTAAAAATGTAAATCTCTTTTATGTGCAGATTGTAAATTAAATTTCCCTCTGATTCTTCTATACCATTGAACTATTCTAATACCATCTAATTTCTTTCCCTTCATTTTTATCTTTCTTTTTTTTGTGTGTGTGTTATTGAAGTGTTTTTCTAAAAATACATTTTATTATATTATTAACATATATAGAATATGCTCACTCTTGGAAGAATATTTTATAAAAGGTAAAATGAAGGGGCAGCTAGATGGTACAGTGAATAGAGTACCAGCCCTGAAGTCAGGAAGACCTGAGTTCAAATCTGGCTTTAGACACTTAGTCAAGTTAAAAAAATTTTTTAAAAGAATTAACCTCATTTGATTTCATTTGAAAACAAATGGAACACTTGACATCTATAGAACCATTCTTCCCTATTTTTAATATTTTTTAGTTAACAGAAAATTTTTTTCTGTTCTCTCATCCCCCTATTCAAATGAAGAAAATGAAAAGCAAACATGTTCTCATAATCAAGCAAACAAAATTATTAATTGGGATGTGTATGCAGACACATATACATATATATGTGTGTGTATACATATAAATATATCTGTATATATATATATATATATATATATATATATATATATACACACACAAATATTTCACTTTTAATCTCATCTGTTAGGAGATAGATATCTGTAGGTCTTTAAAAAATTAAAACATTAAAAATAACATTTCTATTTATACTACAGAATACAGAATAAAAAAGAAGTTTCCATGAGAAACTATACATTTAATACTACTTGTTTTTATTTACATGTGCTGTTTTCAAAATGGCCTACTTTTCTATGCTTTTGCATCAACTGTCTTTTGTTCCATCATTTAAAAATTGTTTCACTGGCTTTTTAGAAGGGCACCTTTGGCCTAATATCCTCTATCTTCAAACAGAGAAGGAAAACCCTTTAACATTTAAAGGCATCAACCAAAATGAATACAAAAATACTTGTGTCCAAAAATATAGTTCTCTCCCTGTCCTTTGAGTCCATTATTTCTTTTCAAGAGATTTGTAACATGTTTCAGTGTAATTCCTCTAGACATATGATCAATCATGACATCAAACAAAGCTCTTAATTCTTTTAAGAAGTTAAATATTTTCTTCCAGCCAAGATGGTGGAGAGGACACATACATCTATCTAAGCTCTTTCTTGCCCTCAAAATACTTATTTTCATCATATGGCCTCAGAATTAGTGCTTGACTGAAAAAAAAATATGAATATATTACCAACAGAAAATATCCTTGAAATTTGCCAGAAAAGGTCTGTTTTTGCTTGTGGGTTGGAGATGATTAGACCACGCACAGACTGCAGAAAGGCAGCTCACACTGAGCAGACTGGAGGTGGGCAGAGTGTAGTTGCAGTTGTTGGAAAATTTGTGGGGAGAACCTTACCCAGTGTGAGCTTCTTTGCCCTGGGAGCAAGCCAGTAGATTAGCAGAGGAGTTATAAACACAGAGGGTAAAGACTTCAATCTCAAAACACTGGGTTTCCCAGGACCTGACCACACTCCAGCAAGTTCTCAGAATATCAGAGTGCAAACCCTGTGCAGGCAGTACAGCCATTGATGTTCCACTGCTGCTTCATTGCTACCTCCTCTAGACAGTAGAGGAAGCTTGGTTGTACCATACTGCCCAAAAAGAAGACTGCATTTGCTTTTTTTGTTTGTTTGTTTTCTTTGATTCTTTTTTGTCAAAATGAACAAAAAATTAAAGTATGCTCTAACTATTAATAGCTTCTATATAGATAGAGAGCAGTCTTCAAACCCTGAGGAGACTAAAAACAGAGAGTCGCCAGATGACTCCCCAAAGAGGGATATGATCTAGTCCCTACCACACAAGGCTCTCATAGAAGAAATTAAAAAGGCTCTCACATGAGAGCTAGAAGAAAAATGGGGAAAGGAAAGAGAAGTTTGGCAAGAGGGTCTGCATAAGCCATCCCACTCATTTAAAGATAGAATGGATAAAGAAATAAAATCCCTGAATAACACAATTAGTGAAATGGAAAAGGTAAACAATTCCAAGGAAAATAGAATTAGTGAATTGGAAAAATAAAATAGCTCTCTAAAAAATAAAATTGGTGAAATAGAAAAAAATTCCATAGAACAAAACAACTCATTTAAAAACTCAATTGGACAATTACAAAAAGAAATAAAAAAGTAAATGGAGAAAATAATTCATTAAAAATCAGAATTGAACAAATGGAAATGAATGACTGGAGGAGACACCAAGAATCAATCAAGCAAAGCCAAAAAAAAAATGAAACAATGGAAAAAATGTTAAATATCTACTTGGGAAAACAACAGATCTAGAAAATAGATCTAGGAGAGATAATCTGAGAATTATTGGACTTCCTGAAAATTATGATTTAAAAAAAAAAGAGCCTAGACACTATTTTCCAGGAAATCAACAAAAAGAACTGCCCAGATTTATAGAAACAGAGGGTAAAATAGACACTGAAAGAATTCATCAATCACTTACTGAAAGAGATTAAAAGAATTAGAGTAGGTAATGAGGAAACCAAATTATTACTCTTTGCAGAATACATGATGGCTTAGAAATAATACACAACTTTAGCAAAGTTACAAGGTACAAAATAAATCCACATAAATCCTCAGCATTTTTATATATCACCAACAAAATCCAACAGCAAGAGATACAAAGAGAAATTCCATTCAAAATAACTGTCGATAACATAAAATGTCTGGGAATCTATCTGACAAAGGAAAGTCAGGAATTATATGAGCCAAATTACAAAACGCTTTCCATACAACTAAAGTCAGATTTAAACAATTAGAAAAATATTAAGTGCTCTTGAATAGGCCGAGTGACTGTAATAAAGATGACAGTACTACCTAAACTAATCCATTTATTTAGTGCTATACCAATCAGACTCCCAAGAAACTATTTAAATGGCCTAGAAAAAAATAACAACAACATTCACATGGAAGAATAAAAGATCAAGAATTTCAAGGTAACTAATGAAAAAAAAAAATCAAATGACGGTGGTCTAGCTGTACCTGATCTAAAACTATATTATAAAGCAGCAATGACCAAAACCATTTGGCATTGGCTAAGAAATAGACTAGTTGATCAATAGAATAGATTAGATTCACAGGACAAAATAGTCAATAACTATAGTAATCTAGTGTTTGATAAACACAAAGATCCCAACTTTTAGGAAATGAATTCACTATTTGACAAAAACTGCTGGGGAAACTGGAAATTATTGTGGCAGAAACTAGGCATGGGCCCACACTTAACACTGTACAATAAGATAAGATCAAAATGGGTTTATGATTTATACATAAATAACAATTTATAAATAAATTAGAAGAACATAGGACAGTTTACCTCTCAGACTTGTGGAGAAGGAAGGAATTTGTGACCAAAGAAGAACTAGAGATCATTACTGATCACAAAATAGAACATTTTGATTATAAAAGCTTTTGTACAAACAAAATTAATGAGGACAAGATTAGGAGGGAAACAATAAACTGGGAAAACATGTTTACAGTTAAAGTTTCTGATAAAGGCCTCATTTCCAAAATATATAGAGAATTGACTCAAATTTATAAGAAATCAAGCCATTCTCCAATTGATAAATGGTCAAAGGATATGAACAATTTTCAGATGATAAAATTGAAACTATTTCTACTCATATGAAAGGGTGTTCCAAATGACTATTGATCAGATAAATGCAAATTAAGACAACTCTGAGATACCAGTACACACCTGTCAGATTGGTTAAGATGACAGGAAAAAATGGTGACGAATGTTGGAGGGGATGCTGGAAAACTGGGATACTGATGCATTGTTGGTGGAGTTGTGAATGGATCCAGCCATTCTGGAGAGCAATTTGGAATTATGCTCAAAAAGCTATCAAAATGTGCATCCCTTTGATCCAGCAGTGTTACTACTGGGCTTATACCCCAAAGAGATATTAAAGAAGGGAAAGAGACATGTATGTGCCAAAATGGTTGTGGCAGCCCTTTTTGTAGTGGCTAGAAACTGGAAACTGAATGAATCCCCATCAATTGGAAAATGATTGGGTAAATTGTGGCATATGAATGTTATGGAATATTATTGTTCTGTAAGAAATTACCAGCAGGATGAATACAGAGAAGCTTGGAGAGATTTACATGAGCTGATGCTAACTGAAATGAGCAGAGCCAGGAAATCATTATACACTTCAACAGCACTATTGTATGAGGATGTCTTCTGATGGAAGTAGATAATCTTCAACAAAAAGAAGATCCAGTTCAGTTGCAATTGATCAGTGATGGACAGAATCAGCTACACCCAGAAAAGGAACAGGAAATGAATGTGAACTACTTGCATTTTTGTTTTTCTTCCCAGGTTATTTTTACCTTCTGAATCCAATTTTTCTTGCGCAACAAAAGAACTGTATGGATCTGCACACATATTTTGTATCTAAGATATACTTTAACATGTTTAACATGTTGCCTGCCTGCTATCTAGGGGAGGAAGTAGAGGGAGGGAAGGGAAAAGTTGGAACAGGAGTGAGTGCAAGGAACAATTTTGTAAAAATTACTCATGCATATGTTCTGCCAATAAAAAGCTATAATAAAAAAGTTAAATATTTTTAATGACCATCCTTCCTCCCGCTTCTTTTATGCTTCCACTGAAGAAAGAAAATAGAAGATGCATAAAACAAACATACATAGACAATTAATACAATTTTTTCACACTTGTCAATTAAAAATGTACTTTTTTTCACTTAATGAGTCCATCATCTCCATGTTGGATGTGGGTAATAGTCTGTATCATCTCTATCTTGTAATTGTGTATATCCAAATTTCTTTATATCAATTCCTTTTTACCATTGTTTTACTGTACAATTTCTCATTATATTCCTATTTCACTAAGTCTTTTAATATTGATTGGCACCACTTTAGATTTTAGTTCTTTGTATTTACATAAAGAGCTGCTATAAATATTTTTCTGCATATATGTCTTTTCCTTTTCCATCTCCCCTTCTGTGGGATAGGATTCGTAAATGGTATCATAGGGTAAAGAAAACACACAATTTAAAGTCTCTTGCGTATTCCGTTCTAGAAGTTTTGGACCAATTTACAGTTTCATCAATGTTGCAATAGTTTTTATTTTCCCCCACACCATTCCAGAATTATTTTCCTTTTTGGGGAGGTCGATTTTACTAATCTAATAAATATGAGCTAGAACCTCAGAGTTATTTTATTGTGCATTTCTCTAATTATTAGTGATTTTGAATTTTCTCTAGCCTATTAAAGTTGTTTTTCTTGAAAATGTTGACATCTTTTGTAACTGTGTTCATGATTCTACCCACTTCATTCTGCAGTACTTCATAATACTTATAGTTATATGAAATTTCCTTTTTCATATTTGTTGGAACATAATAGTATTACAATAAATTAATATGCCACATTTTATTTAGCCATTCTTTAGTTGTTTAAGAGGTAAAACAAATATCTTCTTAAATTCTAGTTCTTTGTTTTTCTTTATTTTTTTTCTCCAGTTAGGATCAGGAAACTTATTTTTGCATGAGTTTGTTTCTTTCTTAGTATCATATTTTCCCTTAATGTTCCTAGCACCCTCTTCATAAGCTGGGTGTGTTAGTTCTGCTATCAGACCATTTCAGATAAGATTGAAGTTCATCTCATACTCATTCTGTCTATTCCTTTCTCAATGTTTATAGAGATATAGATTCTGAATTCCTTCTTCAACCTCAAAACTGTTTCTCAACTTGGCAAATTTTGAATTTCAGTGATATGGCTGATGAAGACCAGTGTTTATAATGGATTATAATATATGCAAACAAATTTTTAGCCTTACAGGTTATATAAATAATTTAGAAGAAAATAAATTCCTGCTTTTTACTGTTTTTTTTTCTTTTTTTAAACTAACTATATGCCAGAGGTTGTAATTACATACAGGTCCTTTTCATTGTTCTTTGACTTGTTTGGGATACGGACCTATTAGAGGCATTTTTGGGTCAAACAGTATGCATAGTTTTAAAATCCTTTGTTGTAGTTTTAAATTGCTCTCCAGAATGGTTGGATCAGTTTACAAGTAAACCAATATTGCATTAGTATCACAATTTTTCCACATCTCCTCCAATAATTGTCATTTTTATTTTCTATCTTTGCCAATCTGATAAGTAGTAACTGATAGCTTTAATTTTGAGCTTCTCTAATCAGTAGTGATCTAGAGCACTTCTTCATATAATTGTAAATAGCCTTTATTTTTCTTCAGAAAACTGCTTGTTCATGTTCTTTGACCATTTATCAATTAGGAATTTCAGGAAATGATCAATGTATTCTTTCAATTTATATTTTACCTTTTGGTTCAAAGATATAATGGCAGTTTTCTTTGATAATTTCTTAAAATATAATGTTTAGGATCTTTTTTTATCGTGGCTTTCATATTGTCTAATAATTATTAAATAATTTCTCCTTGGTTTTTTTCAGTTTTTTTCCCTAATAAGATGTTTCACATTTCTATTATTTCATCTTTTCATTTTGTTTTATAATTTTTGACATTTTATTGTGTAATTAACTTTCACCTGCCAATTCTAATGTTTAAAGGATTTTTTTTTTCGGTGAGCTTTTATACCTTTTTTTTTCCATTTGGCATATTAAGCTTTTTAAGGAATTCATCTTTGTTGAATTTTTGTGCCTTTTACCACATGGCCATTTCTGTTATTTAAAGCATTATATTTTTCAGTATTTTTATCCCTCTTTTATTAAAGTATTGACTTTCTTTTCGTAATTTAATTGCATCTCTATCATTTATTTTTGTAATTTTCCCTTTCCATCTCTTATTTGATTTTTAAAATCTTTTTTGAGCTCTTCCAAGAATTATCTTTTTTACTTTATATTCAATTCATATATATTTTTTCCTTTTGAAGCTTCACATTTAGTTGATTTGACTTTGTTATTTTTTTCTGACTTACCATATGGTCATTTTCTTTTTTTATGGTTTGCTCATTTCTCTAGCATATTTCTTGACTTTTAACTTTCTTTGAAATTTTGGGCCTTCCCCTGGGGTATAGGGCACATTGTCTCAGGCTTCAAGTTTTTCTCGCAGTTGTTCTTCAAAGCTAGTTTTGGGGATCTATAAGTTTTGGTTCTTCCAAGATTGTATAATCTAAGGAAAGCCATAGTCCTTGCTCTTTTAGTCTGTGCTCCGGTCTGTAAACAACCACAAACACTCGAATCCACACAGGAAATATGACCAAGGAAACTGTTTTTCAGCTACAAGGACTATCACTCCTTATGAACACAGACATATAAATTGGGCCCCTGGTCTCCTGTAGCCATATGTACTTATAGAAAAACTAGTGTACCTCTTTAACACATAAAACTGTAACTGAGAAATATGTATGGGAAATTCAGCATTGTCTAGCACTCAGTGCCAGCAGAGGGTATACTGTAATCTCCTTCTGACCAATTGTCTGAGCCCCTTATTCTCTGAGCTCTCCCAAAGGGACTGCTGCTTGTTTGCTGGGCATAGCCTGTGCTCCACTGTGCTCTAGGCCTGATTATCACCCAGATGTGACAGACATTTCCTCCTGACCTCTTAAATTGTCAGGGTGGAAAATTGTTTTACCCTGATATTGTTTTTGCCATTCAAGATTGTGATTGGAGGAAGTATTTTTAAGTTGTTTGGAGGTTAATTTGGGATTGTTCAGGTAAGTTCCCTTCTTTATGTTATCATCTTGTATCTGCTCTCTGAAAAAATGTTTTTGTGCAAAGTTAAAATGAATTGAATGTATATTAGAACTCAGGGAAATACTTACACCTTCCAACAAGGTCCAGAGACCTTCATTGTCACTGTTACTTACATTCATATAAAATTTTGTGTTCCCATCAACTAGTCTGATTTACACAAAATCTGTATAAAACTTAGAAGATGAAGCGCCATATTAATACCTACTAAGTTCCCAGTTATATGTTATTACTTCCTCTCTTATTTTTGACTAGAGTGATAGATCTTCATTTATGGACTGAAATTCAGTAGTGTTGTGACTTGTCCGATAGCATAATGGTAAGCTTCATAGGCAGGATTTTAACTTAGATCCCTTGACTTGAGAGTTATTGCATGTTACTTTATATGACAGTTCAGAAGATAAGTCTATTTGCTGCCATAGACATTTTTTCTGTTCATGAGAAAGGAATATTTCATAATTTGTCTAGAATGGCAAGTGGTACATAGATTCATCCTGTTCCTGGGGAATTATTTCAATGGAGAGGAAATCAATTTATTCAATTTAACCTCTAATTATTAGGAGAGGTGCTCTACTCATCAGAAGTAGAATTTGATGACTCTAGGTAAAACATAGTGGGCCCAACTGAAACCAGAGAGATTTATCAACATGCAATGTAAGGCTATTCTTTCTCAAAAGTAGCCTTGGTTTCTCAATAATAGATTGAGTTTTCTTAATTAACAGGGTCATTTGGATTACATAAGCAATCAGCACCATTTTGCAGAAATTTAGCATTGATAAGTAAAACATTTCTTAGGAGGAGGAGGGGTAGAGAAAAAAAGGAGGATTAGGCAAGAGAAAAAGAGAAACATTTGGTATACAACTGGCAGGATTTATTATAACAAAACAGTCCCTGTTCAAGGCAGGAGATGAGGGGAAGTGGCCAAATTATTTTGTAATTGCTAAAGTTCATCTCAATCAGATTTAGAATTGAAATAATCTTTTAGACAGTACTGCAGGAATCTCTTTTCCAAGGACATTAAATATTTGTTATAATGGTAAATAGAACTGCCTGCTTAGCTATGTCCTTATGTACTTTGTTATATTTTCTCTCTTCAGTAATATTTGAGGACTTTCTACTATTAGTTCACAATGTAGTTGGATAATTTTTGTATTGCTAGTACATCAATATATCATGAAAAGATTGTGGAGCCTATTTATCCCATGTCCTGTATCCCTTATGTGAAGATTGTGTATTTTTAAATCGACTGGAGACAGGAATTCAGGTTAGGGGAAAATCGTCAGTCTTTATTCTCAGTGAAGAAGGATAGGAGGTGGAAGAGAATCGGCGATAGCAATATGTGCAGCTGAGTCAAGAAGCTAGCTCGACCAGCAGCCACACAACCAGCAGCTTGGAGTCTCGAACCCAGCCCCAATCTCTCCCAGCTTCTCTTCCTCTCTCTCTCTCTGCCTCCACCCACCAAAATCGTCATTTCCTATACAACACATCAGGACTTGCACGGAGAGTGGGCAGGGACCATTCTTTATCCAATCATGTATATTAATAGAGTATAGCCCAATTACTATCTAGCCTCACATACTTGGAACCTCAGTGCATCAGCTCAAACCTCAGCCCATTACACCTTAAATCAAATCAATCATCACAAAATAGTTGTTCTAATCTGTAATTATCTCTTGCTTCATAGTTTCTTTTTATAATTTCTAAGCAACTGAGAGGATCATTTTAATTACTTAGTTTTAAATTTTTTTTGTTACTACTAAGATATGGTTGGGAAGCCAAGTAGAGGGACAGAAGAGAAAAGAGTTTATATTTTGATATAGCTTCTCTACAATTAAAAAAAAATGATATGTAATGGCATGCATGAAAAACTTACATATGTTTCTTTGTCTAATAGCCATTTCTAGAACAGAGAAAAAGAAAAATTTATATTATAATTTTATTATATATTTGAAAGGAATAGCAAATCAAACATAATAGATTTGCAGTTTCCTTCAGTCATCTTGAAAAAAAATACTATGTTATACCAGTGTTTATTTTATTTCATAAAATAAAATAACTTTAACAATATATACTTCCTCTACTGTACTAAAGTAGTAGGCTGGGGATACAAGAGGAATTCATATGTTTGGATACATCAAAGTATCTAGGAACTTATTTATTTGAGTGCTTCCTCTTTTGTAATAGACCACAAACCATGTACACATCATTCTATTGAACCTTGTCCTTGTCTTCCCATAAATCCTCCATGAATGCTACACTAAACATGCTGAAACCTTTCCTTTAAAGCTTTTGAAAAAAATAGATATACTAAAATTATCCATTTATGTTATCTTTTTTAAAAAATAATTTTTATACTTGTAGTTTTATGCATAATTTATATTTCTTCCTTTATCCCTCTTTTATCTTCTCCCAGAAAACCATCCTTTATAAGAAAGAATTTAAAAGAAGGAAAAGAAGAGGGAAAAATATCAGCCAAATGACACAAAATATCTAAGTAGTTTCACATAATATGTATTATTTTGTACTCATGCAATGTTAGCTATTTACTTAGAGTGTAGATTGCTTGAGGACAAGGATTATCTTTTGCATCTTTCTCTTTTTTTTTCTCAGCACTTAGCAAAGTATCTGGTATAGACTAGATGATTAAATAAATACATATAGACTTACTGGACTGCCTCCCTCTGCAAAGCAGTTAGGATCGAAGGATATCATATCTTTTCTTTGAAAACAAAGCTGATTCTTTATACTCTTCCAACATTTTGATTTAGTTGTTTTGTGACTATTGTTTGTTCTATTTAGATTTATAATTACAGTTGACTTGTTATATAAACAACCCAGTTAGTTTCACAATCACAAATTACATATATTCTTGATTATGTCTTTCATATTACTTCTTACATGGAAATTCTCATCGATAATACACTATAGTCAACCTAATCCCAACATTCATTGTTCTTTGGGTCACCTACAATTTTCATTCATTCATTGAGAGAACATAAGTGCTCACAAACTGGATTTTTGAAACTGTGAGAACAGAATAAATAAAAGTGCTTGACAATATCCTGGTTAAGTACCCTAATTAAGACAAAGTAGCTGTCTTTAACATATTTTCTCTTCTGTGTTGTTTAGGGAAAGCTTTTCTGAATATTCTTGTATTTCATTGAGGAAGGTCTTAATGATCAGGGACCCCAAAAAATCACAATACAACATCCTGTGCATATAAGCATATTTGGAGGATTTAACCATTATGAGAAAATCCATCTTCTACTTGAACTTTGTGCTAGATATTCTCCATGAAACTGTTGAGCATTTCTAATAGTTATATCTCCCTGTTTTGTTCTTTGCTTAATATTAATAATGACTTGAAAAAATTGGTTGTGGACAATGGGGAGACTTCAGAACATAAGGTAATACATATACAAAAAGCCATTTTGTGGAGGCAAAGAGTTGGAAATCTATAGGATGTTTTACAAATTGTGTTATACAAAGGTTATGGAATACTATTGTTTCACAAGAAATAACGAGTAGATAGACTTCAGAAAAAACCTTGAAAGCTTTATATGAACCAATACTGAATGAAATGGATAGAGAACCAGGAATACATTGGATATAGTAACAGCAACATTGTGTAATGATCAAATTACATAATATTTGCTCTTTTCAGTAAGACAATGATCTAAGACAATTCCAAAAGACTCAATGGAAGATGCTATTCCCATCCAGCGAAAGAACATTTAGTAGAGTCTGAAGGCAGATTGAAACATTCTGTTTTAACTTTTTTTTTCCTTTTGGTTTTTCCCTTTTGTTCTGATTCTTCTTTTCTACATGACTCATGTGAAAATATATATATTTTTTTAATAAGGCAAAAGTAATTTTCTTATAGAATTTGGTGAAAAACATATTTTCTAGCATTATGTTACCCTCTTTTCCCCTACCAACCTCCTATCCCACAGAGTTATCTCTAACTCCCTTCTAGGATGAGCAGTGGAGGAATTATGTGACTTCTTTGCTGATAGATTTGCCAACAACTGTGCCAAAGCTTACATTGGCAGCAGTCTTATGGAGACCCCCTGGGAAACTAGAACTGTTGCATTTGGAAGCAAAAGCTATGGCATATGCCAGGAGTAGTTGAAAAGTGAAAATGATAAAAATTATGTGTTTGGGGAATCCTGAGAGGTGAATAGAAAAAAGAAATGAATTCTGCAAAACTGAACCAAAGGTAAGGCACTTGCCTCTGGACTAAAGAGGTAAACTACAGAAGTTTGGAGATTTTTGTTCTTGCTTCAGGGAGCTATGACTGCCTCTTACTAGATGTGTGCCTCAAGGCAAGTCACTTTCCCTGTGTGAACCTCAGTTTCTTCATTTGATAATAACATTTAAATTTGATCGATCTCACAGTATTGAAGTTAAAATTTGCTGAGACAAAAGACAATTTGAAACCAGGAAGGCTTCTGCTCCAGAACCAGTTTTTACCTTTACTCATTGTGTGACCCTCTGCCTCTCAGTGCCATTGGCAGCTAATATTTTAAAACAGATAATTCATCATTTTAAAAATAAACAATTTAAAATATATGTTTTGTAAACAATTTTGATTAGTTAAAAATTCCAATCTATAAAGATGATTTACTATTTAGAATCAGTTATAACAATAAAATCACAGGTGTGGTCCAAATAAAACTAATAAAACCCAACTATATTCAAAAAAAAAATTTGATTTCTTATTTTACATCAGATGACACATCAGAATGTGACCATGAACAAGTCACTTTATTTTTCAGTTTTAGTTTACTCATCTGTAAAAGAGGGATATAACATAATCTATGTAACTGATGATTACTATTAGGTCGATAACTTAATTGAAAGATAATATGACTAAGATGGAGCAGGAAAGAGAAAATCCTCTCTTCTCCACCTCCCCCATAAAGTTTCAAGAGTGACATTCCACAAAGCTGCTCCCTGATTTGGAAATCAATCCCTGAAAGCTCTTTTGACTGATTCCATAGCTTGCAATGTTAAGGTTCATGCATCAAGTGTATGAACAATCCATCCAATGGTGAACTGCCTTTCCTTCATACTTTGAAAATGGCTGGCAAGTCATTGCTACAAATTTGTACTCTTTTTTTTTTTTTTTTTTTTTTTTTTACCATGTTAATACCTCTCTTATACTCTACTTTCTGTGTCTATATCAACTAGTTGGTGAGGATGGGACTAAACCTTTCTCTGATTATTATTATATTATCTATAGATTATATCTATAGTTATCTATATATAATGACCTAGAGTTAAATTATAAATGCTATTATGATTGCTCTAATGTATAATATAATATATTAATATATGATTATATTTATAATAACAAAATGTAATAAAAAATGTAATGAGTTAATCTAGAAGTGGAAAACCAAGAACAAACCATAAGAGTACTTTCTCAAAAGGTTAGTACATACAAGGTCTGATTTAACAAACAAAACAACAAAAAATGCATGTAGGACTTCAAATTAGAGAGTTAATTTGGATCTAGTTTGTTTCTGATCTAGTTCTGCCACTTGCCAACATTGTGCCCAAGAGTCTACTTTCCTGGACCTCATTTTTTTTTTTCATTTATATAATGACTAGACCAGACTAAATTGTAGTTATACACTCTACATCATGGGGATTAAGGACCCCTGTGATCTGGAAAATCTGGCCCTACCTTTGTATGAGATAATTCTGAATTGTTATGGTATTAAAAGATAAGATATATTGATATCACACAATACTCTACATATATCATATTTTATTCATTTCTGAGCTTTTCAACTTTTTCTGTGCCTTCATGTGTAATCTGAGGCTTTTGTAAAATTCCTTTCTAACTCCCATTTAAATTCTTATGCCAACATATACTATATGGAAAAGGTGATGGAGAAAATTGTGATGTGAAAGAGAGAACTATTTCCAAAGTTATTCCATTTTTCTAAATTTAAAGCTGTAAATACTGTCTTTCAGAACTGACTCATTTCCTAAGCACACCAGAGTTTATGGGAGGTAGACAGGCAACAGCAGCACACCAGGTGCAAATAGATTTTCACATATTTGTGTCTTCATCCATTAACACCCAACAGATTGATGAGCATACATTTGACAATGTTTATCAAAATGAATTGAACATTAATTTGCTGTATTATTACTTAAGTAATATTCAGAAAGTCTTGTTATAACCTATAAATAGTTTCTACCCTGAGTTTACTAGCAAAACTGCAGTATAATGAATACTGAATCTTCTCTCAGGACCTAGGTTTGAACCACACTTTTAATACTTACCAATTTTATGATCTTGATCAATTAATTTTTCTTCTTCTACATGGGACACAATTTTTTCCTAATCTATAAAATTTGAAGATCGGAATAGTGTGCTTATAAGGTACCTTTTAGATATAAATCCTATCCCATGTATGACCTATTTACATAAAACTTGAAATTTTAAATTCCTTTCACATGTCCACTGCATCAGTCATGGCTCTTATTTAATTTATCATTTAGCAAAATTCAAATTTGTATCATTTTGCAAAAAAAAAAAGCAAGAAGGATAATTCTCCTAAGTAAAAATGAATAATTATTTATATAAATAGAAAATTAAATGGAAGTAAATCATATTTAAATTTTAGGGAGTTTCTCAGACATTATAATCTTCAGAAACTTGTTTTCTGACATCCCTCAAAATGGTTGGTATTTTAATGAGAAAGTGCTGTTGACTTCCTCTATTATTTATAATAGAATTTAATATGCAGATTACTATATATGGATAATCGTCTAGAGTTAAATCATAAATGCTACTATAATAGTTCTAGTGTATAATATAATATATTAATATATAATTATATTTGTATTAACAAAATTAGATTTATAAAAATGTATAAAAATAATCTATCAATTATTATCAATAGATCGTCTAGAACTTTTAAATAAGAAAAAACTTCAGGTATGAGAGGAAGAAACCAAGAACAGACCATAAGATTTTTTTGACAGAAGATTTGTACATATTTTAAGTCTTCCTTAATAAACAAAGCAACAAAAAATCCCATACAGGACTAGAAATTAGAGAGCTAAGTTAGACAGTCACAATTTTAGACAAATATCATTATCTCTCAACTTGTTTGCTCTAACACCACCTCAATTCAAGCCTTCATCTTGGATTATTGCAATGACAACCTAATTATTTTACCTTTATCCAATGTCTACCTTCTCTTATCTATCCATCAAACTATAAAATTGACATTCCTAAAGCACAAATCTTATTACATTAATCTTCTATTCAAAAATCTCTAATGATTGCTTATTCCTTCTAGGATAAAATACATAATACACTTTTGGGGGACTTTAAAGTCCTTCACAATGTGACTCCATATTACTATTCCATGTTTATTACATATTATTCCCTTCCACACACTAGACAGTTCAGCAAAGTCAGCCTATTTCTTATTTATCATAAATGATATTTCTATCTCTATATCCTGACCTTTCTCCTCTTAGAATCTCTATCTTCCTTCAAAATTCATATTAAGCATTAATTCATTGATGGATATCTTTCATGGGGAGAGGAAAATTTGAAACAGAAGGTTTTGACTAAAACAAAAGTCAATATAGAAAAATTACTCATGCATATGTTTTGTAAATAAAAAGCTTTACTAAAAATAAAAATAATAAAAAGATAAAGATCTGAGGCAAATAGGCTTTAGTAATATCTGAGAGAATATTTGAATTCAGGAAGATGGGTCTTTTTGATTCAAGGCATCATATTCTATCCCTTACACTATCTAGCTTCTCTTACCACATAAGAGGTATGAAAAAATCTGAACTATGTGGATGATATCATGCTTTCTGTATTTATTTTAAAGAAAATCAGTAATACTGAGCTTGTTTTTAGATATGCATCCTAAACATTAACCTATAACTTCCTGTCAATTTTATTTGATTTTACTTTTTGAATGTATTAATTTGTAATTAACTTTTGAACAAATTTAAAGATTGTCTTTATGGCTTGTAGGATGTAAAAACTTTACATAAGAATTAGAAAAAAACCCTAAAACAATTTTAAATGAATAGAAAAATAGTTTCTAAAATAACTCAACAATTGACAGAAACTTTTAAATAATTTGATCATAAATTCTAGTACTTTTATAAGCAAGATTTTAAGTGTTCAACAAACAAAATATCATTATTGAGATATTCAGGAAAAAAGTCCAAGAACTAGGGATACAAAAAGAGAGCAAAAACAATCTCTGACCTAAAAGACTTTACAATCTTTTTTTTTTTTTAAGCTTTTTTATTTCCAAAACATATGAATGGATAATTTTTCAACATTGACCTTTATAAAACCCTGTGTTCCAAATTTTCCCCTCCTTCTGCCCACCTTCTCCCGTAGATGGTTAATGATCCAATATATGTTAAACATGTTAAAATATATATTAAATTCAATATATGTATACATATTTATACAATTATCTTGTTACACAAGAAAAATCAGACCAAAAAGGAAAAGAAAATGAGAAAGAAAACAAAATGTAAGCAAATAACAACAAAAAGAGTGAAAATGCTATTGTGATCCCCACTTCATTTTCATAGTCTTCTCTTTGAGTGTAGATCATTGGAACTTGCTACAGTCATCTCATTGTTGGAAAGAGTCACATCCATCAGAGTTGAGCATCATATAATCTTGTTGCTGGTGTGTATAATGATTTCCTGATTCTGCTCATTTCACTTAGCATAAATTCATGTAAATCTCTCGAGGCCTTTCTAAAATCATCCTGCAGATAGTTTCTCATAGAATAATAATATTCCATAAGATTCATATAACATAACATATTCAGGCATTCTCCAAATGATGGGCATCCACTCAGTTTCTAGTTTCTTGCCACTACAAGAAGGGCTGTCACAAACATTTTTGTATATGTAGGCTCCTTTCTCTCCTTTAACATCTCTTTGGGATATAAGCCTAGTAGAAACACTGCTGGATCAAATGGACAGTTTGATAACTTTTTGAGCATAATTCCAAATTGCTTTCCAGAATAGCTGGATGTGTTCACAATTCTACCAACAATGTATCAGTGTCCCAGTTTTCCCACATCCCCTCCAACATTCATCATTATCTATCTTTTCCTCTCATCTTAGCCTACCTGAAAGGTGTGTAGTGGTATCTCAGAGTTGTCTTAATTTGCATTTCTCTGATCAATAGTGATTTAGAATACCTTTTCATATTACTAGAAATAGTTTCAATTTCTTCATCTGAAAATTGTCTGTTAATGACCTTTGACCATTTATCAATTGGAGATTGACTTGAATTCTCATAAATTTGATTCAGTTCTCTCTATCTATATTAGAAATGAGGCCTTTATCAGAATACTTAAATATAAAAATGTTTAATAGCTTGTTCTATTGCTTTTTTTCTAAAATGGGACTATTTATATAATTCATTTCCTCTTCTGTTGATAATCCTTATTGTGGCTCCTCGGTATTTGAATTGTTTTTTTATCTGCTTGCAAAGTTTTTTTTTTTTTTTTTCCCTTTGTCCAATAGTTCTGATATTTAGTCACACTATTCCTTGGAGTTTTCATGTTGGGACCTCTTTCAGAAGGTGATTGGTGTATTCTTTCAATGGCTATTTTATGTTTTGATTCTAGAACACCAAAGCAGTGTTCCTTTATGATTTCCTGAAAGATAATGTCTAGGCTCTTTTTTTTTCCCCCATCATGGCTTTTAGGAAGTCCAGTAATCCTTTGATTGTCTCTCTTAGATATATTTTCCAGGTAAGATGTTTTTTCCTATGGCTATTTCATATGTTCTTTTCTTTTTCTGTTTTGTTTACCAAATTTTTGAAGTCTTATTGAGTCATTCACTTCCATTTGTTCAATTCTAATTTTTAGTATATTATTTTCTTCAATTACCTTTTTTTAGCTCTTTTTGTATTTGGCCAACTGAATTGCATTTTTCTTGCATTTTTTCCATTTCATAAATTCTGTTTTTCAATGAATTTGTATGTTTTTCATGTCTATTTTGTAAGGAGCTTTATGCTTTTTCCATTTCATCAAATCTATTTTTAAAGAAGTTTTCTTAAGATAATTTCTGTTTTTCCTTTTCCATACCCTCTTACAAAGATCTCGTTTCCTCTCCCTATTTTTCTTCTAACTCTCTTTTAAGATCCTTTTTGAAATCTTCCAGGAAAGCCTTGTGAAATGGTGATCAGCTCATATCTTTCTTTGGGGCTTCATCTGGAGATAATTTGCCTTTTGGAGCCTCGGGATTTGAGTTATACTCTCTCGTAAAAGTTGTCTATGGTCAGAGTTCTTTTTGCTTTTTTCTCATTTTTAAGGGTTGTGAATTGCTCTTAAGACAAAGGAGTGACTAGCTTCAGTTTGCTCTGGGGTTAGTGTTTCTGACTCACTTCTGGTGTTGGATAATTGTGGTCAGATCCTGCATTCTTCCAATTTGTATTTTGTATTTTGGGGGTTTTATAGCAAATCTGCTAACTGCCCACTTGCAACAAGGACTGAAAACCTCAAAGATTACCTGGTATGGGAACACCAAGACTTTGCCTCCCCATCCCAGCTCTTTGCCCTGGGCTCCCTATGCTGTGGTCTGGCTTTGGCAGACTGTCCCGCTGCCCAAATGAAACACACCTGTTCTATCTTCTGGAAATGTGTTGTACTCCAAATATTTGTGGGTTCTGACACTCAAAACCAGCTTACAGGCTTACTCTACTATTGGTTTGGGAAAAGATCAGAGGAAGTCACATAAAGTCATGTCTGCTCTCTGCCTTCTTGGTTCCACTCACTTACCCCCTCCCTCCCCCCAAAAAGTGAAGACCTTACAGTCTAATGGAGGGGACAGCATAGAAATAAATATATACAAAGTAAGCCACTTGCAGGAAAAATGGAAAACTACTTAACAGAAGGATAACTCTCATTGTGAGGGTTTCTTCTGAAAGACTTTTTGTTGAAGGTTGGATTTTAGCAGAGAAAGTCACTTTAATGAATGAATGGATGATGGTTAAGAGTAGTGAGAGATTTGAGTAAGATAGGTTAATGGCTTTTGCAATGATCTAGGCATGAAGTGATGAGGGCCTGTACTAGAATGGTAACAGTATCAAAGGAGGGAAAGGAGTGTATCAAGTGATGTTGCAAAAGTGAAATCAACAGGCCTTGGCAACAGTTTGGATATAAGGTATGTAGTGAGAATGAGGAGTTGAAGTTGGTACCTAGCTGTACTCAGTAGTAGTGGGGTAGGTAGAAAATAGAAAAGGTTTAGAGGAAAGAATATTAAATTTTGTTTTGGATAGGTTGAATTTAAGATACCTGATGAATATATCAATAGAAATGTAAGAAGCAATTAAAAATATGAGTTTAAAAGTCAGTGAAGAGGTTAGGGTAGTCAGATAGACTTGAGTATGTAAATTATAATTAAAGCAATGGAAAGAGATATGTTTCCCAATGAAGTAGTATATATAGAGAAGACAAAAAGACACAACACAGCACATTATGAGGCACCAATGGTTAGATAATGTAAAAATGAGAATGTGTATGAGAAGGCTGAATGAGAATCCAGTAAAGGAGCCAGAGAATTAGTGGTAAAATAAGTAGAAGAAACACCAAGAGAGTGCAATGTCTCAAAAAATCTAAAAAGAATTATCAAGGAGGAGAAGGTGATCAGAAGAGAATGGTCAGTAATGTCAAAGACTTTCAAAAGGGTCAAGAAAATGAGGACTGAGAAAATGTCATTGGATTTGTCAGTAAAGGGTTCATTAGTAAGACAGGTTCAGAATAAGAATATAGGTGGATTAATTGATTCAATAATAGGCCATGGCTATTGTCTTTGACTACAGAAGAGAAAAAATGGGGTTTTACCATGTATCCATGCCTTCATACCTGAGGGGTATTATAAAGTGTGATAAATTTAGAGTCTAAAGAATCTCAATTCAAAACTTGGTTCTATTACTGCTTTGTGTGACTTTGCATAAATCATTTCCTTTTTCTCACATTTGGTTTTCTTCATTGCAAAATGAGGAAATATTGACTCAGTGATTACCAACGATCCTTTCAGCTTTGAATGTGTAATCCTATATACTTTTATCTTGAACCAAGTGAAATCTTCCATCCCATCCATTATATTCATTATATCCATCTAATTCTTTTGTTCTGTGAAAGACATCTACAATGTACTTTTGGAATAGCTTTTGAATATTAGGATCTCATTTGTGAAAACTCATTTGTTTTATAATTCGGATTTATGTATCACTGAAGAGAATGCCATTGCAGTCTACCATACAATAAGGAACAATCCATTTCAGTATCTACTTTTAAGTAAACCAGACAGCTCCATTTCTATTACTGACAAGTTGAGCTCAGCTAGGAGAAGAAAAAGGTTGCTTGCTCCCTCAGGCATTGCCTGTAAGAGACAGTTAGAACATAGTGGTTGAGATGCTTAGCTAAAGTAGTTATTTATTTTTTCATAATTATACAGATCAATGTTGCAGAAGGCACTTGAATTTTAAAATTCAACCATTTTATAAACAGCTAAGAGGAAAAATTAAATCTAAATGTATACTTTTTCATTCATTTCTTTGAAAAAATTATATAAATTGTAAACAAAATCACAAGAGAGATATCCTACTTGCATTATGTTTCCACCTGATTTTTTTCCTTTTAAAACTTTATTGCTGTTGATTTAATTATTTAATTTAATCAGTGTCTGTGTACATCATTATTCTGAATCTGCTTTCTTCACTGTACATTAAATTCATTTGTCTTCCCAAATTTCTTTTTTTTTTGAGTTGCTTCTTACAATGCAATAATAGTCTCTTCCTTTTTATTAAACCATTGCCTATTTTTATAGGTTATTTCTAGTGTTTTTTGTTATTATAAATAATATTATATTTTTGTAAAAAATCACTCTTTCTCTCAATAACATCTGAAGAGAATGAATCTACAAGTAGGATTTCTGACTCCAGAAAAATAACAGCAGTTCTGTAATACTTATTGAACTTGCCATATTTTCTTTCAAGATGATCATACCATTTCATAGTTCCTTTTACAAATCATTGTAGCTAATTAGCAGTGAATTAAAAATTTTAAATGTTCTTTGCTACTTGACTGTTTAAATTAGAATGACAAAATGACTTTAATTCATTAAAATATTACATTATAGTTTCACTATTTTCTAGGAATTATTGAAAATGTGTTTTTTTCAGATTTGCTTGTTTTTACCTTTTGAACATCTTTATTTTTATTATTTTTATTTTTGAATATCTTATCATTAAGGAATGAACCCCCTTTTATGAATTTTTGTCTCAATGGATTTTTTAAAAATAAGGGAATAGAAATTCTTCACAAATCCTTTCTTCCCATCCTGCTCCTTACTGGTATCCTGTCTGAAATGTCACTTTTTAAGAAATGCTGTGAGGAGTCCAAAACACAGCAATTTCAAGTCCTTTGTGCTCAAAGCTAGAGTTTGTGCAAATAAAGCTGTCAATGTTGAAAACAGAGATGCTAAGGTCAAAATTAAATAAGAATGTAACCTAAAATGCACGGATCTTCCCTTCTTCTTGTTCTCTAATGTTATTCAAAACATCTTTGCTTTGCACCCAGGTTGCAAACTCATTTTGAAAAGCAATTGTCAAATATATGTAGGGCTGCTGGAGTCAGACCTGCTGGCAATAGCCAGAAATTGCTGTCAACACTGCAAAGAAACTCTTTTTGAATCCTCTGTATTTAATGTGCATGAAAATAAAGTATATTTAAAGAAGATTAAAAAAGCTTTTTTGCACTTTTGGCTATCAATTTCTAGCAGAGATTTTGTTTTCCTTAACCTCATTTGGCCATATTGGATACCCACTCAAAGTATTACTATTAAATAAATTAGAAACTGGCTAAATTAATTTTTAATGTTGTGCAATATGCACAGATTTTATTCATATATATATATATATATATATATATATATATCTATCATCCCTCAACTAATAATAACTGACATTTTGTAGAGCTATAAGTTTGCCAAGCACTTTTCTCACACCTCTTCAGTGTTAGGTGTTTAAATGATCTCCCAATTTTACAAATAAAACACTCAGATTCCAAAGAGATAGGGGGGGGATGCTTTTCCTCCAGATCAGACTATTTCCTGTTGTGTGACTTTTGGTAAATGGCTTCACCTCTAGAAATTTGCATTTTTGTCATCTGGAAAGTTGATGATTTTTATTCTTCAATGAAGCTATCAAAAGAATGATCTTATCACCATAGTAACAAGCAAAGTAGTATAGAATTTACTCTATCTGAAGATCATATCAGAAATCTCATTAGCTGATCTATTGTTATAATATATATAATTAGAAATTATTATTAGTTAAGGTACTTTTAGTTGGTAGGCATATCAGTTGTGCCAGGCTCTTTGCTAAAGTTGGGGATACAAATTCAAGGGATAAAAGAATCGTGAATGAAAACAATCTTGTAATATTTTCCCTTACTATTCTATTTGAGGATAATCAAATCTCAAAGAGATTATCCATCTTTGCCCTGGTTAGACAATTAGTATTTGTCTTCAGAAGGTTTCGAACCCACACTCTTCCTGACACCTAGTTCAATATACTTTTTACTCATAGAAATTAATTAATTCATTGATTGATACTTATGTTTTATTATGAATGACTTGAAGTCTACTCCATTGACTAAAAAGTTAAGAACATTGATTTTGCTTTATTTATTTTTTCCCTAGCTTTACTATGGGTTCGTAGGTCAGCTGGTAACATTCCTGGTTCAATTTTCCCTGCTGTTACAATGAAAATTGTAATGGGAATACCACATATGTCTTATAGCTATAAAATATTGCATTACTAGTATTGTTTAGGCTTAATCATCTGAAATGTAAAATGATAGGTTGTAAAGGAATCTTGAAACATTCAAAATTCAACGTCATAGCTGGAAAGAACATTAGAATATATAAGAACTTATTTTAGAATATGGAATACTATACTGGAAAATTAATGTAGTCCATAGAATTGGGAGAATTTTAGAATACAGTTTATCTTATCTGAAAGAGTCTTTTTTCCTTAAAACTGTTTTTTCATGGAGTCTAGACTTCTTGTTTCAGTTTTCTAGGGAATAAGGAGTGAAGGAAGTTTTATGAATACTGATAGGGAGTATCACTTAATAGTCTTAGTGAGTTGCCTAGGATACAAAGAAATTAAAGAAATGCTATCCAAGATGTCCCAAATTATTCCATATATGTACATAATATACACATATATGTGTGAACATATAGATATTCACTCTGCTTATATATGCCTATACTCAAAGATTCTCACATGTATGCACATGTTTATTCATATGTGTCCATATGCATATATGAAGTTTATATGTGTATCTGAATATGTATAAACAATGAGGCTTGATTTCCATCCACTATACTTACACTGCCTCTCTCCCTTAGAACACAAAATGTCAAAATTTAAAGTGACCTTAGAGATTAGCCAGTCCAACCTTCTTGTTTGAAAGGCAAGACCATTGTCTTTACAAAGACAACTTGTAGTACACTTTTCATGCTATTAATACTTTATTCTTTCTTTCTGTGGGTTTGTGATGCTTGCTGCTAGTCATGGAAATGAAAGAAAAATTTAATGAAAACCTTTGGGATCCAGAGTCAGAATAAAATACCAGTTTGGAGCTCAAATAACACTTTATTATTAAGACATTTCTTCAAATAGATTTCAGTTTTGAATACTTGTGAGTTCTCCAAGCTCTCTTTTCTAAAACTCTCTGTTCAATTCCTGGGAGATAAATTCATTATAAACAGGAAGTATTTTTCCTCACAGTCAAATGAGATACTTCATCTATAATGTTTGTTTTACCATTTCAGCTAAACTTTTCAGTTCTCCAAACTATATTTAACTACTTTCATTTCACCTTTATTTTTCAATAGTTTTTTGAATTAGTATTTAATACAAATCAGATTTTTTAGGCCTTTCATTTGGCCAAAGGTAAAATGTTAGTAATTTACCCTGTTAATAAGGAAAAATCAAAATGAATGTTTTTTTTCTTTTAATAGAAAATCTTCAGAAAAAAAGATGAAAGGTAGAATATAATCTGAAAAATAAAAACTTTTGAAACCCCAGACTTTCTGAGGTTTGAAAAATTGGAATCTGCCTATAAAAGGATTGCTCTTCATCAGGACGAGGTAATTTGTAAAACATTTATGGGGTATAATTTGAATGTCTTGTGGACAATACCTTTCCTCCTTCAAATCTTTCCTCAGGTCCTAAAATTTCACCATTATAAATTATTGTCTTTGTATAGCTTAATACATACTTTCCGATAAAAACCCAACTTTATAATGCTCCTCAAAGAATAAAATAAGATAGTTTTTCTTTCTTTTATTTAAAAAAATTTATTATTTTTCCTAGTTATATTTAAAACAATTTTAACTTTGTTTTTCAAAACTTTTGAGTTCCACATTCTCTCTCTTATCCCCACCCTCACCTCCCATTAAGAAATAAATTATAGATTAATTAAGCTTATGGAATGTTATAAAAATCATGTAATGACAAGAAATATAAATCTTCCCCCCTAAAAAATCCTCAAAAATAAAATCAAAAGAGAGAGACAAAAAGATAGAAAGAAGAGAGAAAGACAAAGAGAGGCAAAGACAGAGACAAAGACAGAGAGACTGAGACCAACACAGAGACAGAGACAGAGACAGAAAGAGAATACTTCAACCAGTATTCAGATACCATCAGTTCCTTCTCTGGGTAAGAAAAGGATTTTTCCTCATAAGTCCTTCAGAGTAGTTGTGAATCATTGTACTGAGCAGAGTAGCAAAGTCATTCACAGCTAATCATGTGATAGCATTTTTCAAATATTTTAAGATCTTTTGAGTAAAAGAACAATTAGCCTTTTTTTTTTTTTTGCCACAGAGGATGCAGCTATGGATAGAAAGGGCAAATAGAAAAAATTAGGTTGGATATCAGAATAAACTAAAGCAAAATAAACATATAAATAAAACAAAAAAATTGCTATTAATTAGAGATTTCCTAAAGTAGAATAAGCTACCTTGGGAGGTAGTTTCCTTTCCTTGGAGGTCTTCAGAGAATAGATAACTATGATTAGGGATAACTTGGTAGGATTTCATTGTAAACCAGGTGTGGTTTAGACCTTCAAGACATTGAGGTCCCTTCCAGGTCTGAAATTTTGTGATTCTGTTAATTGAAGAAAAGATTGTGTAAGAACAAATGAATATGTGTGTATAAAGTGAAAAATGGAGAGTTTGTGGTATGTCCATGATCTAACTCAGGAACTGTAAAAGTAGACTATCCAGTTACCCAAGCTTGCCTTCAAATAGAAGCCCTTTGATAGCTCAAGTAAGTATAATGAGAAAGGAAGAAATTTGACAAAAGGAGAAAGGGAAGATTTGGATGAGAAGAGAGTTCCATGGCTTTGGGTGAATAGTAGAAGGCAAGGGGAAGGTTGTGTGTAAAACACATGCTTATGTATGGAATGTTTCCAAGTACCAATAAAATGAGCAAATTAGGTGTTTAATGAATATTACTGAATTATAAATTGGTAGTGATAGATTTTTTTCCTAAATAGAATGTTGTTTTAATCAAACTAATTTATAGTATAAAAGTTGATTGACCTTATATTATGAAATATATTCATTTGACACAAAGGAATGATAGCTTTCATACACTGAAAGTATATCTAATACTACACAAAAAAGATAATATTTTCATTTTTGTTCTCTAGAAATATGTATCTCCAATTAGAAAGTGAGACTTTTGTATGATGCCCCACTAGAAGTCAGATGTCAATGTAAAACAATATAGCATTCAAAGCCAAAAAGTGTGGAACTGATGATAAGCCCTAGAGCAGAAAAGAGAGACATTTGTGTTTACTGGAATTGTCAGAGAAAGAGTCATTCAAGAGGTGAGGTTTGGCCTAGAAAGAGTCTAAGGATTTAGTGAAGGTGATAATGGAATTCCAGTTCAAATAAAGAGGATGAGTTAAAAAAAAAAAAAAAGTATAGTGTGTGTAACAATATTAGAGTAGTGTTATGTGAGAAAGAATAAAACATGTCTGATTTGGAAAATTCACATGAGGGAGGATTTATGGAGAACTGGATAGCTAGATAATGCTATCTCACATTTATATAGTATTTTACTCTTACAATATTCTTTACCTATGAAATCTCATTTGATCGTCTCAGTAAATAGGTGAGACAGATGAGGTGGTAGAAGTACTAATTTTGATACTCTCATGGTTCCCTTGTTGTACCTATGAGGTACAGGCCAAATTTCATTTGCATATTTTGCACAAGAGGCAATTCTGTTTTGGACAGATTAGTTGGTTTTCCTAAGGATGTAAAGCTAGGAGTGGCAAAACTGGAAATCTCACATATGTCTCTTGAATAGAAGTCCAGAATCATTTCAATTAAACCAAGGAGAGTTTTAAATGCTGTGTTGAAAACCTTGCCTTAAGCCCTTCATTAATAAATTAGTTGTTGAGTTAAAGTACAATTTTCATTTGTAGTCATTAATCCATAATCAATAAATTAATTCTAACAAATTATTAAGAAATAAATTGTCAGTAGATCTGATCTTTCTGATTGGCTTGCATAGTTCTTATCTAAAATGAAAATTTGAACTTTCAAAACTCAGTGTATTAATTAAGGTAGATTGGAGCAAATTCTACTGTTTAACTTGCCAATTAGAATAAATGGCCATTTTATTGGAAGCCTGCTAATAAAATATAAAAATGTAAGAAATATTTTTTTAAAAAGATAGTGTTCCAGAATTTTTTATCATTTTATGTTTTATAAATAACTTTGAAGGGAGTGCATTTATATACTCTGAGATAAACTCATTTCTCTAGGACTCTTGGTATAAAAAGTTATAGACTTTTTCTTGGAAATATAGTCTTCCTTTTTTTTTTTTCAAAAAACACATAATTTCTCTTTTAATCTCTGTCTGTCAATAGGTTCTTTCCCTGCTGCCTACAAATTTTTCCGTATACTATGAAAAAAAATTGATGAATAGCTTAATACATAAATAATTTAATCATAGATAAATAAATAATAGATAATTTTAAAAACCTTCACTAGATTCTATCATTTTCTCAAGCTATCATCTTGTATCTCCTCATTAAAAAGTTTTTTTAGATATAAACAAATATCAAAACTCTACCTACATGTGTTGCTTTCACTTCATCACCTTATACCCATTTCTCAAATCTTGACAATCTAGCTTTTGATGTCATCACTTAACCAAAATGGTTCTCTCAAGGTGCTTAATATTCTCTTAAATGCCAGACATAGTAGGTATTTCTCACTTTTTATTCTTTTCACCCTTTCAGCCACATTTGATACTGCTGACTTTTCCTTCTTATTATTATTTCTTTTTCACGTTTATGAAATCATTCTCCTGTTTCCCTTCCAACTTGTCTGATCAGAACTTATTCTGCTTTGCTAGATCCTCATCTGCATTTTGTTTCCTAATTGTAGTTATGCACACTCCAATGCTCTATCTCCAATTTTTTTTTTCTTCCTATGTCTCATTAAGTGACCTGATTAAATTCTATGGATTAATGATCACCTTTATGAAAATAAATTTCACATTTATATATCCAGTTCTAGCTCTTTCCTGAACTGTAATTCTGGGTGAGCAACAACTTATTGGACACTTCAAACTATATTTCTCATAGACATCTCAAATTCACCATTTAAAAAATAGAGCTCAGTATCTTTCCCCAAAAATTCACTCTATTTTCTATTGAGAAAAACATTGTCTTTCCAATCCAAGATTTGAACCATAATTATCCTTAACTCTTCACTGCAATTTTCTTATCCAAAATTAGCTGTTTCTACCTCTACAACATCTAATTCCTCTGCCTTTTACTAGTCACCCAGCTATCATCTTAGATGCAAACTTTATCATCTTTATTACACAATGCCTTCTTAACTGTCCCCCTTCTCCAAATCTCTTTCCTGTCTACTTTATCTTCTACACAATTGGGCAAATCATTTTTCTTAATTTTAATTACTTCCTTATTTAATAATACTCTAGTGGCTCCCTGTTGCTTCTAAGGATGTAAAATATTTTTTGGCTTTTATAATACTTTATAACCTTATCCTAATCTCATTTCTTTGAGTTAACTTATATATCAATTCCTTTTCTCTACCTGATGGTTCAGCCAACTTTACCTTCTTGCTTGTTTCTTACATATTAGCACTATCTTCTGTTTCTATGACTTTGCAAGGGCCATCCCTCATGTTTGGAATATACTTCCTTTTCTCCTCCACTTTGTAGAAACCATTATCATTTTTCAAGATTTAGCTCAAGAATTTTTTTTTTATGTAAAGCCATTTCTTCTTTCCCACATTGCCAGTTCTTGCTTCTTTAATTTTCCTTGTATCTGTGTGTGTGTGTGGATGTTTGAGAAATAAACTTCCTTGTTTTTATGTGGTAGTTCCATTACACTGTCCATCATAAATTTCCTCCCAGTATTATGCAGTTTAGACAATTATGGCTCTTGCTATTAGGAAAGGGAGAAGGGGAGGAAACTAATATTAATTACCTAGGAAGTTCTAGACACTGTTCTAAGCATTTAAACATATCGTACTTGATCTTTACAACTTTCTCAGGTAGATCGTATAGCCAATGACATCCAATCATCTTCAGGTCTGATCAAGCAATGCCTTTAAATGTGGATCTTAGATTCAGGTCAGTTCCTAATGGTCTTGTGATGAACAGAGCCATCTGCACCCAGAGAGAGGACTGTGGGAATTGAATGTGGATCACAACATAGCATTTTCAGTCTTTTTTGTAGTTTGCTTGCATTTTGTTTTCTTTCTCATTTTTTTTTCCTTTTTGATCTGATTTTTCCTGTGAAGCATAATATTTCTGGAAGTATGTATAGAAGAATTTCATGTTTAATATATATTGGATTACTTGCCATCTAGGGGAGGAACTGGGAGAGAAAGAATTTGGAACATAAGATTTTGTAAGGATGCATATTGAAAATTATCCATATATATATATATATATATATATATATATATATATATATTTAAAACAAAATGTTCTAATCAAAAAAAAAAAAAAGAAAGAAAAAATATGGATTTTAGGACCGAATGTCTTTTGCCAGAGAAATTAGCTTTGTTAAATTCTGACAGTCTTATTATCAGGTTGGACCCTTACAAGTTAATGCATGTTTGAGTCATAAAAGATCTCAATGATGATTCTCTTATTCATAGAGGGGTATTAATCTTGGAAGCATTCAAGTATTGACAAAAGAATATGTCAGAAAGCACTAGAATCAGACTCAGAAGAATCGGAATTCCTAGTTTTAATATTTAGGAGTTGTGTCACCTTCAGCAAGTCATGTAATCTCTCCAAAATCTCATCTTTTTCACTTGAAAAATTAGACTGCTTACAAGTCTGACTAATTTCATAAAGCTGTTGTGAAGATCAAAGTAGGGAATGAATGTTTTAAAAAAATTCCTCTTTGTAAACTGCAAAGCTTTGTATAATTTTATGCTCACAGGAATGAATGAAGGCTTGAGAGTTGTTTGCCCTAGCACTAAAAAGCCTAGGGATTTGTGAATTCTCATATTTGCTTTTTATGTCTCTTACCTTGATGTCAGGCCACCACTTCTCATTTTAGTCAGGGTTACTTCATTGAGCAATCCTTCTCCTTCCTAAATTTTTGCTTTTAATCTGACAGATATTTGGAAATCAGATAACTAAGCTTGCTTCAGGGAAGATGAATTTCCTTACTAGAATCTTTTGTGTTAACTCCCTCCTCTCCTCTTGGGTCTCTGATCTGGAAAAAATTCTCAATTTACTATCTAAAGCATGTTTCACATCATTTGACTACTTTTATGTAGAGATATGGGCATGCCATTCCTCTGTTTAAAATCTTTCAATAGACTAGTAGTAAAGTTCAAACTCTACTACTTGGAATTCAAGAGTATCTAGTAATGATGCTATCCTACATTTTAAAATATATCACTTGCTATCATGAAATAAATACTTTGAAAAGCATCACACAGAATAGTCTTTGCATACATACATACATACACATTCACACATATAAATATACATTATATATACATATATATGTATAAACATACATTATATATATATATATATATATATATATATGTTTTCACCTCACTTTGCTACAAATAGAAAAAAAGTATTATTTCTGTTTTGCCTCTCAAATACCTAAGACAATATCTGATGTTAATTCATTAAATGTTTATGTGATTCAGTGTATTTTTTTTGTTGTTCACCTTAGTAGTGAATGTTCAATATTCAGTGTTGATGTCTGTGTTCAATATGCCTGTATGATGGACTGGATTATCAAGTATTTTAAAAAACAGAAATTTTGTTCTTCTGATTTCCAGCTTTGAGAAGGAAGACATGCTGATTTAGATTCTCTTTAGGTCTTGGAACAGACAAAAACACTCTGACTAGAAGTGTACATGTAGAGGTACTGGCAGTTAGAGTGTGTCTTTATGCCTATATTACTACACTAGAGATTTCAGAGAATTTCCCCTTGGGTGAGATCTGGGATGTTTCCTTTTGCTTGAACTAAGATAAGTAGCTCACAGTGAGAGAATTCACTCTGTGATTGTCTTATGTATAATATATGTGTGTGTGTATAAATATATATATAAATATATATATATATATACATACATATACATGTGTGTGCCTTTTCTAATTTCTTTTTCTAGCAGCTTGAATATATAGATTTTTTATATTTGCTATATGAATTCATGATATAACTGGCACTTGGGGAAAATGGAATTATAAATTGAATGTATAATTTGAGAGTATTCCTGCCTCACAAAGAAATATCAGTTGAAAGCTCCACTGGAACTAGAAATTATTTCCCTTAGCATAATGATATTTAGGAGAGTGGATTCCACCTTGGTAGCCCTCTCTCCAAGGACAGCTCAGTGACTAGCCTCTGGATAATTTCCTACTTTATCTCCTGATAGAAATCAAAGTCCATGTGGTCATACAAACCTACGTGGGAAGTACTCACATTACACTGTACATTTAAGTGCCTTTTGCGAAGACAACAATATTTTAGGTAATGAGAATATACCAATATAATGCCTTAAATAAAGCAGTATCCATGTGCTCATGGAATTTTCAGTTTTGTGGAAGTTATGATGGAAACACAGATAATAAATGCAATATAATAAGAGAAATGCATGAGAAAAGCCCAAAATTCATCATACATTCTGATTGTAAAGGCTTTATGGAGGAGTGGTGCTTGAATTTAGCATTAAAGGATAAGTAAGCAGGTAATCATGTAATAAACATTTGCTAAAAATGTTTTTTCCCCAAACCAATGCTCTCTGCTCACTTAATTCTATTTTTTCTTTTCATATCTCTTCCTTATTTATCTCTCTTTTCCCCCTCATGTATCTTTTTTTTAATAACTTCTTCTATTCTTTCTTTTATTTCTTTGTCTCTCTGTCTATGTTCTTTATATCTATGTGTTTCTGTTTTTGTTTCTGTTTCCCTTTATTCATTTAACCCTGGTCAACTTCTTGTACTATCAGAAATTCATTATTTTCATTCCTTCCCCTTGCTTCCATTTTAAGGAAAGTATGTTGTCTAGATATTTTCATTCCTTATTCCTCTCTAGAAAGTATGACTAATTCTCTGAACTTCTTCATCCATCATGACCAATTAGGTATTTCACCCTTGAAGATTATTGTATCTCAGAAATTTTTATTAAAGTTTTTTTTATTTTTAAAACATATGCATAGATAATTTTCAGCATTCACATTGCAAAATCTTGTGTTTCAAATTCTTTGTCCTTCCCTTCCCCCACCCCTCCCGACAGCAAATAATCTAACATATTTGAAGCATGCAATTCTTCTATACATATTTCCAAAATTATCATGCTGCACAAGAAAATCAGATCAAAAAGGAAAAATATGAGAAAGAAAACATAATTCAAGCAAACAATAACAAAAAAAATGAAAATACTATATTGTGATCCCTAATCAGAACCCACAGTCCTCTTTCTGGACACAGATGCCTTTCTTCATCACAAAACTATTGTATTGCCCTGAATCTTCTTATCATTGAAAAGAGTCAAGTTCCTCTCAGTTGATCATTACATAATCTTGTTGTTACTCTGTACAATGATCTCCTGGTTCTGCTCATTCCCCTTAGCATTAGTTCAAGTAAGTCTCTCTAGGCTTCGCTGAAATCATTCTGATGATCATTTCTTATAGAACAATAATATTCCATAACATTCATATACCATAATTTATTCAGTCATTCTCCAATTGATGGGCATCCAGTCAGTTTCCAGTTCCTTGTCACTACAAAAAGGGCTGCTACAAATGTTTTTGGACACATAGGTCCTTTTCCATTTTTTATGATCTCTTTGGGATACAGGCCCACTAGAGACACTGTTGGATCAAAGGGCATGCAAGTTTGACAGCCCTTTGGATATAGTTCCAAATTGGTCTCCAAAATTGTTGTATCAGTTCACCACCAACAATATATTATTGTCCAGTTTTCCCACATCTCTTCCAACATTCATCATTAGCTTGTCATCTTAGCCAATATGGAAGTGTGTAGAGGTACCTCAGAGTTGTCTTAATTATCTCAGCAATTTTTTTCACCCTGGAAGATTACTTGACCTTATCATTTCTTCTCTGATTGTTCAATATCTCTCATAACCTCAATTTAAAGCAGTGTTCAGGCCAACTAAGTTTACTTCTCTTTTTTTTTATTTTATTTAATAGCCTTTTATTTTATTTACAAGATATATACATGGGTAACTTTACAGCATTAACAATTGCCAAACCCTTGTTCCAATTTTTCACCTCTTACCCTCCCACCCCTCCCTAGATGGCAGGATACCAGTAGATGTTAAATATATTAAAATATAAATTAGATACACAATAAGTATACCACCAAAACGTTATTTTGCTGTAGAAAAGAATCAGACTCTGAAATATTGTACAATTAGCTTGTGAAGGAAATCAAAAATGCATGTGTGCATAAATATAGGGATTGGGAATTCAATGTAATGGTTTTTAGTCATCTCCCAGAGTTCTTTTTCTGGGCATAGCTGGTTCAGTTCATTACTGCTCCTTTGGAAATGATTTGGTTGATCTTGTTGCTGAGGAGGGCCTGATCCATCAGAACTGGTCATCATATAGTATTGTTGTTGAAGTATATAATGATCTCCTGGTCCTGCTCATTTCACTCAGCATCAGTTCATGTAAGTCTCTCCAGGCCTTTCTGAAATTATCCTGTTGGTCATTTCTTAAGGAACAGTAATATTCCATAATTTTCATATACAACAATTTATTCAACCATTCTCAACTGATGGACATCCATTCAGTTTCAGTTTTTAACCACTACAAAGGGCTGCCACAAACATTCGTGACATACAGGTCCCTTTCCCTTCTTTATAATCTCTTTGGGATATAATCCCAGTAGTAACACTGTGGATCAAAGGGTATCACAGTTGATAACTTTTTGACATAGTTCCAAACTACTCTCCAAAATGGTTGGATTCTTCACAACTCCACCAACAATGCATCAATGTCTCAGTTTTCCCATCCCCTCCAACAATCATCATTATTTTCCTGTCATTTTAGCCAATCCACAGGTGTGTAGTGGTATCTTATAATTGTCTTAATTTGCATTTCTCTGATTAATAATGACTTGGAGCATCTTTCATATGACTAGAAATATTTCAATTTCTTCATCTGAGAATTGTCTTTTCAATTCCTTTGACCATTTTTCAATTGGAGAATGGCTTGATTTTTATAAATTAGAGTTAATTCTCTATATATTTTGGAAATAGGGGGCCTTTATAGAACCTTGACTGTAAAATATTTTCCCAGTTTATTGTTCCTTCTAATCTTGTCTGAATTAGTTTTGTTTGTACAAAAACTTTTCAGTTTGGTATAATCGAAATTTTTCTATTTTGTGATCAGTAATGATCTCTAGTTCTTTGGTCATAAAGACCTTCCCCTTCCACAGGTCCTGAGGAGGTAAACTATCCTATGTTCCTCTAATTTATTAATATTTCATTCTTTATGCCTAGGTTGAACCCATTTTGATTATCTTGGTATTTGGCCTAAGTATGGATAAATGCCTAGTTTCTGCCATATTAGTTTCCAATTTTCCAGCAATTTTATCAAACAGTAAGTTCTTATCCCAAAGCTAGGATCTTTGGGTTTGTCAAAGACTAGGTTGCTATATTTGTTGACTGTTTTATCCCTTGAAACTAATCTATTCCACTGATCAACTAATCTATTCCTTAGCCAATACCAAATAGTTTTGGTAACTGCTGCTCTATAGCATAATTTTAGATCTGGTACAGCTAAGCCACCTTCATTTGATTTTTTTTCATTAATTCCCTTGCAATTCTTGACCTTTTGTTTTTCCATATGAACTTTGTTGTTATTTTTTCTAGGTCATGAAAATAGTTTTTTGGAGTCTGATTGGTATAGCGCTAAATAAATAGATTAGTTTGGTAATATTTCATCTTTATTATATTTCTCGCCCTATCCAAGAGCATTTAATATTTTCCAATTGGTTAGATCAGACTTAATTTGTGTGAAAAGTGGTCTGTAATTTTGCTCTAAAGTTTCTGATTTTCCCTTGGCAGATAGATTCCTAAATATTTTATAGTATCAGTAGTTACTTTAAATGAATTTCTCTTTGTAACTCTGACTGTTGGATTTTGTAGTGATATATAAGAATGCTGATGACTTATGTGGGTTTATTTTATAACCAACAACTTTGCTAAAGTTTGGATTATTTCATAACTTTTTAGCAGAATCTTGGGGTTCTCTAAGTATACCATCATGTCATCAGCAAAGAGTGATAATTTGGCTTCCTCATGCCTATTCTTATTCCTTTAATCTCTTTCTCAGCTCTTATTGCGATAGCTAGCGTTTCTAATACAATATTAAATAGTAACGGTGATAGTGGGCAACCTTGTTTCCACTCCAGATCTTATTGAATGGTTGCAGTTTGTCTCCATTACATATGATGCTTACTGATGGTTTTAAATAGATGCTGCTGATTATTTTGAGGAAAAGTCCATTTATTCCTATACTCTCAAGTGTTTTTAATAGGAATGGATGTTGGATTTTATCAAATGCTTTTTCTGCATCTATTGAGATGATCATATGGTTTTGTTAATTTGGTTATTAACATTTAAATTATATTGATAGTTTTCAATATTGAACCAGCCCTGCATTCCTGGTACAAATCCTACTTGATCATAGTGTATTATCTTGGAGATGATTTTCTGTAGTCTTTTTGCTAATATCTTATTTAAGATTTTAGATCAATATTCATTGGGAGATTGGTCTATAATTTTCTTTCTCTGTTTTTCAGCCTACCTGGTTTAGGTATCAGTACCATGTCTGTGTCATAGAAGGAATTTGAGTAGGACTCCTTCATTCCCTATTTTATCAAATAATTTATATAGCATTAAGGACCAATTGTTCTTTAAATGTTTGGTAAAATTCACATTAATCCATCTGGTCCTGGGGATTTTTTTCTTAGGGATTTGTTTAATTGCCTGTTCTATTTCTTTTTCTGAAATGGGACTATTCAAACAATTTACTTCCTCCTCTTTAGTCTGAGTCTGTATTTTTGGAGGTAGTCATCCATTTCACTTAGGTTATCAAATTTATTGGCATAAAGTTGAGCAAAATAACTCCTTATTATTTCTCAATTTCCTCTTCATTGGTGGAAAGTTCTCCTTTCATTTTAAGACTACTAATTTCATTTCCTCCCTCCTTTTTCTAATCAGATTTACCAAAGGCTTATCTATTTTATTGGCTTTTTCATAGAACCAACTCTTAGTTTTATTAATTAGTTCAATAGTTTTTTACTTTCAATATTTTTAATTTCTCCTTTTAATTTTAGAATTTCAATTTAGTATTTGATTGGGGTTTTAATTTGGTCTTTTAGTTTTTAGTTGAAGCCCAATTCATTAATCTTTTCTTTTCTGTTTTATTCAAGTAAGCCTCTAAGGAATAAATTCCCTCTTATTACCGCTTTGGCTGCATCCCACAAATTTTGGTATGATGTCTCATCATTGTCATTATCTTAGTGAAATGATTAATTGTATCTATAATTTTGCTTCACCAATCATTCTTTAAGATGAGATTGTTTAGTTTCCAATTACTTTTTAGTCTATTTCCCCCTAACTTTTTGTTGAATGTAGTTTTATTGCATCATGATCTGAAAAGAAAGCATTTACTATTTCTGCTTTCTTGCATTTAATTTGAGGTCTTTATGTCCTAATATTGGTCAATTTTTGAATAGGTTCCATGAACTGCTGAGAAGAAAGTATATTCCTTCTATCTCCATTAATTTTCTCCAAAGATCCAACATACCTAATTTTTCTAATATTCTATTTACTTCTTTAATTTCTTTCTTATTTGTTTTGTTGTTTGATTTGTCTAATTCTGAGAGTGCAAGGTTGAGATCTCCTACTATTACAGTTTTGTTGTCTTTCTTCTTGCAACTCTCTTAACTTCTCCTTTAGGAAGTTGAGTGCCATACCACTTGGTGCATATATTTTAATATATTGCTTCGTTGTTTATGCTCCCTTTAGCAGGATGTAGTTTCCTTCCTTATCTCTTTTATTAGATCAATTTTTACTTTTGCTTGATCTCAGATAAGGATGGCTACCCCTCTTTGACTTCACCTGAAGCATAATAGATTTTGCTCCAGCCTTTTTACTTTTACTCTATATGTATCCCCCTGCTTTAAATGTGTTTCTTGTAAACAACTATTGTAGGGTTCTGACTTTGATCCAGTCTGCTATCTGCCTCCTCTTTATGGGGAGTTCATCCCATTCACATTTGGTTAAGATTACTAACTCTGTATTTCCTGCCATCCTAATAACCCCAAGTTGTGCTTACTTATTCTTGCCTCCCAACCCTCTTTCCCCTTTTAAACTTATGACCCCTCTTGTATCACGATACTTATCCTCTTTATAATCCCTCCCTCCCCCTTTGGTCTTTCCCCTTCCTTCCCTTATTTCTTTTTCTTTTTCCCTTTTCCTCTCCCCATTTTTAATGAGGCAGAGAGACTTTTCTCTAAAACAAATGTCAATTATTTTTCTTTGAGCCAACTCTGATGAGAGTAAGATTCACACAATGTTTCTCCCCTCTCTAAATTCCCTCAGATATGATAAGTTTCTTAGCCTCTTTGTGGGATGTGGTTTCCCTCTTTTATCCCTCCTTCCCACCTTATTCTGCCATCATCCCTTTTCCATATCTACTTCCTTTTTATGTTATATCAGTACATTCAAATTATGTATTCTTTTTGTATATCCACAACAGAAATACAATTCTCAAGAGTTATTTTTACCTTTTCTGCATCTCTTGAGGTTCTATGGTTTGGAGATCAAATTTTGTTTAGTTCTGTTTTTTCTTCAGAAACAAATGGAATTCATTTGTTTCATTAAATGTCCATCTTCTTCCCTGGAAGAAAATGCTCAGCTTTAGCTGGGTGGTTTATTCTTGGCTGCATCTCAAGTTCTTGTGCTTTTCGGAATATCATATTCCAGGCCCTTCTTTCCTTTAATATGGGACAGCCAGATCTTGGGTGATCCTTTTGGCACCTCTATTTAAATGGTTTTGGCTGCTTTAAAAGTTTTCTAATCTGATAGTTCTGAAATTTTGCCACAATATTCCTTGGGGTTTTATTTTAGGGTTTTCTTTCAAAGGTGTTCGATGAATTCTTTGAATGCCTATTTACCTTCTGATTCTATTACATCTGGGCAGTTCTCTTTGATGATTTCTTGTAAAATAGTATCTAGGCCTTTTTTTCATCATAGTTTTCAGAAAGTCCAATAATCCTCAGATTATCTCTCCTAGATCTATTTTCCAAGTGTGTCCTTTTGCAAGTAGATAATTCATGGTTTTTCCAGTTTGTCATTTTTTGTTTTTGCTTGACTGATTCTTGGTGTCTCAATGAATCATTAGTTTCAATTTGTTCAGTTCTAATTTTTTAAAGAATTATTTTCTTCATTAGCTTTTTTCTTCTTTCTGTATATGTCCAATTAGGTTTTTGAATGTATTGTTTTGGTCTGTGGAATTTTCCATTTCACTAATTTTTTTTTAGTGAATTATTTTCTTTTCAATTCAGATCCTACTTTCTTGCGTGTTCTTTGTCTTTTCCATTCCACAAATCCCTACTTTCTAGTGAATTCTTTATTTTTTCAATTCGTATTTCAGGAAGTTGTTCTCTTTAAAGGCTTCTCTTTCCTTCCCATTTATCTTCTCTCTCTTTTGGGACTTTTAATGGTCTCTTCTAGGGCATTATGTAAAGGAGGACAGTCTGATGCATTTTGCTGTTTGAGGGTCTCTTCAGGTTTGCTGACCTGCTCTTTTTCTGCATGAGCTGTCGATCGTTCTTTTCATCTTTTTATTCATGTTTTAAAGCCTTTAGGGTGGGTCTCCTAGGCAAGGGGTTACCAGCTTCCTCTGAGAGCAGGGAAAGATGTAAAACCGATTTCGGCTCGGGTATGGGGTGCTCTGGTGGAGGTTTTCCCTTCCCCAACAGAAAGTGGATTCAGCACTGGCGGAGCTTTCAAACTGTTAGTAGGGCTGAGTGGATTAGCGATTGCCCTCGGCTAAGAGACTAAGTGGTGAAAGTGTCACTGCCCCAGGCGGAGCTCTTGTGGGACTGTGAGTATTAGCAGCTGACCGCGGACCACAGGACGGCGGACCGGACGCAGACCGCCACAAACTCTGCCCAGCGTCTCTGCATGATGCAATCGCCCCTGGAAAAGCTCATGGCCCAAGCCGAGCTCCCCACTGCGCAGATTGGAGGCTAACCCGGGCTGCGTCCTCCTGCCGTGCAGGATCCACTCCCCAAGGGAAAAGCCCGTACTGCGGGTTGGGAGACCTGCGCTTGGCTGAGATCTGTGCCTTCACCCTCAGTTTGAGACTCTCCTCGGAACCTAATTTCTCTCCCAGTCTGTGCCGATCTCCCCCCTGGCCCCGGAACCAACCTTTTTTGGCAAGACTGCAGATTTTCTTCGGCCAGTGAGTTGTTCTACTTCTTATCTTTACGAATTGTAGCAGTCAAGACTATTTTTGAGGCTTGATATAATACTGATAAAGAGGGTAAGAGAAGAGCTTAGAAAGTCGCGTGTGTCTTCTCCGCCATTTTGGCTCCGCCCCCCCCTAAGTTTACTTCTCAAATCTTTCTGTGTCCCACTCCCCATTCTCAGGACTTTTTTTTTTTATTAGTATAAAGCAGTATTCTTATCTTGGAAGATTACTCCAAAACAAAGCATCTTTCCTCTAATTGATCAAATCTCAAAATTTTCATTTTGATAAAAGTATTAAGGCTCCCCATGGTTATACCTTTATTCTTTTGCCTTTGATTCTCCAGACATTTTTCTACTCTGCCAGCACTTTTCAGTCCCCTTTAATGTACCTTCTTTCATTAGAACATAAGCTCTTTAAAAGCAGGCAGTGACTTCCTTTTTGCTTACATTTGACTTCCCAGAAGTAGAATAACACTTGGCACATGGTAAATACAGAATAAATCTTTGTTGGCTTACCTGCTCTTAGTCATGCATCATTCCCTCTACAAGAAAGGGAAAATATTTCTGCTAATACTAATCTTTCCATATCTCATTTATAACATTGAATACTTTTCTTATGGGGCTCACATTGTTTCATGCAAGTAAATTATTGCAATGTCTACTTTATGTATTTTTTACTATGATATAACTTCCTTAAAAACTGAAATCACTCACTTAAAAATTACTTGTTACTTATTCTTATTACATTGAATATATTCTAGATAAAAACGATCATTAGACATTTGGAAAAGTTCAATATTTATCTGTAATGTCTGGACTAGTTCTCTGGAGAACCTTGGGATCAGCCTAAGTCCTTGGTCTTAGTGGAGTGGAGGAGTAAAGGAGGAAGGAGGGCCAACACAAGCCTGGTCAAAGATGTAGTCCAGTGTCTTCTCTTGTGTCTGTCTGAGAGTCTTCTGTCTCTGTGGCTGAGAAGACATTCCCAGTTCTCCCAGGCCTTAAATACTTCAATATGATTACATCACTACAGTACACTGAGCATGTGCCATAGAACCATTACATCACCATCAAATTAAGTATATGTTTAGGTGCTTAACCATAAGCACCATGCTGTCCTTGATTCAAGTATACCTTTTTAGAGTTCTGGCCCTCTACATCTCCCACTTTCTTTTGTTTTAGAACCCCGGGTGGTCACATCCTCCCTGACTTCTTGGGAAGGGAGGTGAGAACCCCAAAAAGGAGGTGATCATGCCCTCCCTGACTTCTCAGGAAGGGAGTTGAAAACATGAAAAAGGAAGTGAAATGGTTAAGTCTAATGAGCCTGGAGGCAAATATATTTATATATTTCAACCTTATGTATATACTTTAATGAAAAGAAAATGGCAAAACAACTACATCTTAAACAAGAGCTAGATTTAGGCATTTCAATTCATCTCATCACAATCTATCTATTTTATTCTATTCTATTTTCATATTTTAATGTCCTTACAATATGAATAATAAGATATTATGGGAATAACGAAAATGTGGTATTACATAATTAAATATAAAACTCATCATGTTCTCATATAACTTATAGCCAGATAGCTTAAAAGAGAAATCACAGAGAACCATAATGATTACATCCTATTTAAATACCATTGTTTTTTTTATCATTTAATCAAACTTTTATGTCTCCAGATACTTCATTAAGAAAATAAATGAACGATTTCCTCATCAAAATATTTTGACACATAAATATTAATGATAAACTATAATTTAATAGTAGCAGAGGCCTTGGAAGTCATCTAATTTAAATACCTCATAAAAAAGAAATTGAAGTTCCAAAAGTTTTAATTCCAAGTTAACACTGATATTAAGTAGCAGAACTGAGATTTGAGTACAATATCTCTGACTTTAAAATCATTGCTCCTTTATAATATGCACCTTCATTAACATATTAACATGTTGTGCATTATTAAGCTGAATCATAAAATACATGCTTTATGGATACTTTGAAAAGATAGTTGTAATTACTGGGATATATTATAGATATATCAGGAACAAATAACACCAAACTAAAATCCTTAAAAAAAAAAAAAAAAAAGTCAAATATAACTAGAGAAATGCCAAGACAGAATATATTTTCATTTTAACAAAATGTATGACAAAATATCTAATATTATTCTTATGCTCTAGATAGGAGATAACTAGGTGGTAAAATGGACGAAGTACTGAACTTAGAGTTAGGCTAGACCAGCTCAAATCCAACCTCACACACTTGTTATCTATATTTCTGGTCAATCTGTAACCTTCTGTCTGCTTAAGTTTTCTCATTTGCAAAATGAGGATGAAAATGACCCCTACTTTTCAGATTTGTTGTGAGAATAAAATGAGGTGATATTTGTAAAGTGCCTTATAATCTTAGAGTTCTCTATAATGGCATCATCATCATCATCATAATTATTATAGAAATAGGCACATTTGTAGATGACTTAATAAGCATTTCTGGTATAGTACAATAAGCAAGCCAACCTTTGATTTTAAAGGCTTCTTTAAAATCTATAAGATTCACTTGTGGCAGACAAGTTTTCTGTCTTGGATACTAGAATGCTTATTTAGCATCATAGATTACTAAATCTAGAGCTGAAAGGGATCTCAAGTAATTTATTTCACAGCTTTCTTCCTGTTACTATTTTTCTTAAAACTTCTAGATCCAGATCCCAGTAGTATTTTCTTTATTTAATTTCTCAATTAGTTTCAGCTGGTCTTAGCCCAGTTCCTACCTAGTTCTCTTTGCTTCTGATGTTAGAAATAGGAAACTAATCATGTCTGCTTAAATAAAAACATTTCCCCAATAACTCCTAAAAATCAAGGTCTTCAGAGACTCTTGAATTTATTCTGGAGTAGTAGAGATTAGGGAATGAAACATCACATAAATCAGAATCGGGGTGCCCCGAGTCCCAGTGGTAGTATCTTTTTTGGCCATCAGTAATCCCTGTGACCCCTTTCCATTTTCTTGCTGTTGTTATTACCAGACTATTTGAGTTTGTGGTAATTAATCCCTTTGATGAATTGTGGAGGAGAATATTCTGTGCCAAAAAGTTCTCTTTCTCTCCATTTCCTCATGTTTATGTCCCAGGTTTTTTGTTTTTTTTTATAATTATTGCTCTAATTTCCTCTTCATTGGTGAAAATTTCTCCCTTTTTATTATTGAGACTAACAGTTTGATTTTCTTCTTTCCTTTTTCTAATTAAATTAAATAAAGGTTTATCTCTTTTGTTGTTTTTTCTCATAAAACCAACATTAATTATTATTTATTTATTATTATTATTTCAATTCATTCAATCGTTTTCTTTTTTTTTCATTTTATTAAGCTTCCTTTTTATTTTCAGAATCTCAAATTTGATATTTAATTGAGGGTTTTTTAATTTCTTCTTTTTCAAGCTTTTTTAGTTATAAGCCCACTTCATTGATCTTCTCTTTTTATATTTTATACAAGTAAGCATCTAGAGATATAAAATTTCCCCTAATAACTGCTTTGGTTGCATTCCACAAATTTGGTATGTTGTCTTATTATTGTCATTCTCTTGTGTAAGGGTCCAGAGAAGAACCTCACATAGTATTATGAGGAAGTAAAGAGGCTTTGGGAAGGCAGTGTCCGGGGATGTTTGAAGGTTTGGGATTAGGCTAAACTGACAATCAGTAATCTCTGAGGGGGAGGTTACAAGTAACAGCCCAACATGGGGGCAGCGCTTTCAGGATTGACAGGCCCCACAAGGGAAGATTTAACAGCTTCTTCAAGAGAGGAGAAGGTAAGAAATGTAATGGATCTGGGTCTAAGTTTACCTGTGATCATGCCCAATGACACAGCCGTGCACACAGCTCAAATATGTAAGTTAGAAAGCCACAGGGGTGATTCTCTTGCAGAGAGTACATCTGATGAACAGCAGGGGGCTTGCTCTTGGGCTCTTAAGACATTTACTCTCATGCCCATTGAGTACAGCTCAGCAAGGAAAAAATTAGGAGGTAAGCAAAAGGATTAAGCAATTAGAACAAAAGATGCAAGAATTTTGCTTACTGGTTGAGTCAGAGAAGAAACAAAAGATTACAACAGTTAGAACAAGAAGTGCAAAAGCTATGGGATGAAACAGAGAAGAAATGAAAGATTATTTTACATCAGAATAAAAAGTACAAGAACAGTCTATGGACTGAGGCAGAGAAGGAACAAAAAGCTACTTTACAGCAGTTAATAATGGGATAACTAACTGAATACAATGGGTTAAGGAATCCCGTAAATTTTAAAATTAGGAAAGATTTTAACTTGGGCAGCCAAACAAGGAAATATCAGGAAAGAAGCAAACAAAGGGTTGGTGGCTGTAGCCTCAGAGGGTATAGCATATGGAACATAGTTAAAGCAATGTTTTTTAGCATTATACTGATTTATATAGCTTGCTACTGCTCTAGGAGATCTGCAGAGCTTAGCCATTTGGTAGAAAAAAGAGTTAAGTATCTTAATTATCATGGTGAGCTGGGTAGAAAAGGAATTAGGTGCATCAAGTACCTTGCAGAAAAGAAGGGGTTTGGTGCTTTTTACATTCAAAGCCATGTTTTGGTTCAATTCTCACTACAGCTGAGCTGAGTCAATCTCTTGACTCTCCTCCTTCAACTACCCCTTTGTGAGATGAAAGAGAAGGAGAGTGGGAGAGGCAGTGATATCATCAGCATCACCCATGAAGCAGTTTTGCCCATCCCCTATGTCCTCATTATAAGAGGTGGGGCTTGGCTCCAGGGCCCCAGGCAAATAATACTTATGGCTTGATGGCAACTATTCCAACTAGAATCTTTAAGCAAGCTGAGGAAGGGAATTACAGTTAGGGAAAGTAGAGTTGTATGCTGCTGGGACTACTGAGATATCCCCTGGAGATCTGAAACCTGTCTTGTCCAGCCTCCACACACAGTCAGCTTGACCATTTCACCTCCTGAGAGTTCTTACAAAACAGTGTATATTCATACACTGATTTGGGAAATTGGGGCATTTGTAGCTAATGTCCCAGTCACTAACATGGGTAGAAAATGTGTGATCTATGACCCAGGAGGAGAAGTAGCATCAGGGTTACTGATGCAGACTCCTAATAGGCAATCTGGTGGTAGATGCCCACATTCTGACTCCCAACAACAGAATCCAGGAATATTCTGGACTGCAGCCATTACAACTGACCATCCTATGCTCACTATCTATATAAATGGCATACCATTGAAAGGGTTGGTAGACATGGCTGCAGATCATAGTCATTAGAGGTGCCAATTGGCCCAGTCGTTGGCCAAAGATTAAGGCAAACACCTTTATGTCTGGCATACGAGAATCAATAGTACCTGAAGTTAGTGCTGCCCCTATGAGATGGATATTTGAAGGTGAAATAGGAGTTTTTGCTTCTTTTGTAGTTGAAAAAATCCTCATCAATCTGTGGGGAAGAGACATCTTACAAAGTAAAAAAAAATTCAGGCCTTATTAGATATAGTACAGCAGCAACTTGACCAAGGACATTTACAACCTTCTCTAAGTCTTTGGAATTCCCCTGTATTTGCCATAAATAAAAAAAATGTGGAAAATGGATGATGTTGACTGATTTGAGAAAAATTAATGAACAGATGGAGACTATGAGAGCTCTTCATTCTGGGCTTCCATCTCCTACTCATTTGCGTAGGGAATGGCCTCTTTGGATTAGGGATTGTTTCTATTCTATCCCTCTAGATAATAAAGGATATGAAAAGATTTGCTGTTTTAGTTCCCATTTAGCTGAGCCTTATAAAAGATTTGAATAGACAGTTTTGCCATAGGGAATGGAAAATAGCCCTACTATGTGTCAAATGAATGTGGCTGCTGCTCTTACTCCAGTAAGAAGAGCATTTCCAAAAGTAAAGTTATTACATTACATGGATGATATTTTGGGGTGTGCACCTGAGGAAAAAATGTTAGAAGCATGTCTACAAAACACCATAGAAACACTAAGAAACTACAAATTGCACATAGCTCCAGAAAAAAATTTAAAGGTACATTGCTTTTCAATATTTAGGATATGAAGTATATCCTAAGGTGCTTACAGTACAAAACTTTCCTTAAGAACAGAGAAACTAAACACCTTAAATGACTTTCAGAAATTGATAGGAGATATCCAATGGATGCATCCAGTGTTCGGCTTAGCTACCTATTAGTTACAACCATTCTATGACATTTTAAGGGGAGACAGTGTTTTAAACTCACCATGACAGCTTACAAAAGAAGCTCAAGAGGCTTTAAGAGAAGTTGAACTGGGTTTATCCAATGTGATTGAAGGAGCCACTCAAAAAGCCTTGGAAATATCTGTTTTTGCTACAAAAGAGGCACCCAAAGCAGTCCATGAAGGAGACAGTGTGATAGAGTGGGTGAACCTCCCAGCACAACCAGAACAAAGCCTTACTCCTTACTCAGTACTTGTGGCTAGAATTTTATTAAAGGTCATTGGGCAAGCAGTACAATTATCTGGGGTAAGACCTGACAAGATATGTACCTTTTTATACCAATGCACAAATTAATCTATGTTGTGAAACCATCCCAGAGTGGAAACAATTTTTGGCCACAGCTCCAAATTTTACACACGGGTCTCCATTAAAGATAACCTGGCTGTTACATAATGGTAATGGATTTTTGAAGAAAAGCTTTCTAAGGTCCTCTTAAAGGACCAAATATCTTTACAGATGCACCCAAACATTAACATTTGTGCTGTGTACTCTCATGACTTAATTGTAAAGAGAATAGTCAGAACTTCTTTTCAGTCCACTCAGCAGAATGAATTGTATGCAATCATGCTAACTCTTAGTTATTGTCCAGGAGATGTAAATATAATATCTGATTCAGACTATTCAGTAGGTGTGGTACAAAGAATTGCCACAGCCCAAATAAAATTTGTAGCTTCTAATACATATCAGCTCTCTAAAGAACTTTAAGAGCAAGTGAGGAAGCATTAAGGTAAGCGTTATATCTTGTATGTCCACTTTCATAGTGGAACTTGTTTTGTATCATCAGGCTGCTTGAACTTTACATCTGCAATTTGGGATAACAAAAAAGGAAGCTAAGAGCATTGTAAAAGGCTGTACAGCTTGCCTTCCTTTCCATGCTCTTACATTCCCTCCAGGGAAGAAACTTCGTGGTTTGAGATACACTGAAATTTGGCAAATGGACATTACTCATGTAAAGAGGCAGAGCATCCATGTAACTATACATACACACTCTCAGTTCTTTATGGCTTCCACTTTAATCTGGGGAAGTAGTTAGACATGTGATCAGCCATCTTTATCATTTTTTTCCATTGCAAGAGTCCCACATGCACTTAATGAACTCATGAACCAGCTTATACATCTTCTGCCTTTTGGTCCTTCTGCATTGAATTTGGCATTGCCCATTCCAAGGGCATCCCATATAACCCTACTGGCCAAGCCATTGTTGAACAGGCTATTTATATCCTCAAAATGCTTCTGTCTAAACATGAAAAGAGAGTATTGGGGTTTGTACAACCCTCAACCCTACTCACGCAGGCTTACTTAGTTATGGTGATATATACATACAATTACCTGCAACTTTAAAATTCTGTGAATCTTACCCCAGCAATGTTCTTCTGGTACATGCAGAAAGCGCAGCTAATAAATAGACTGGCCAACAAGGACAAGAACCCTCTCTCCACAGTGATATAGAAGGGCTTAAATGGTATCTGGAAAGGCCCAGGTTGGGTCAGGGTTTGGGGCCCGGGTATACTCTTATCATTCCAGATGCAGACCCAACAGCAGCAGAGTGGATACCAACCAGGAACATCCAACAACAGTTCCCTTAATTAAGGAGATTACAAGGTATATAAATATAAAGCAAAGGCCAACAAAAGTAAATAGTGAAAATTAGGCCCAACAGGGGCCAAAACCAAGAAAAGATAACATGATGTTCAACCCACTAATTTAAAGGCATTGCCTACAAGTCAAAAACGGGATGAAGCCTCTTCCTAATCTACCATATGAATAGCAGGAGGCTGTGGGAGAAGCACACAATCCATTGTCCAGTTTTTTCAGCCTCTAGGTGTTGTGCATCAACCAGGGAAGTCCAATTCAGCTGCTACACTGGTGCTGTGTTCACCATCTTTGGTGTCATGGTCAGGAGGGACATGGCTGTCATCAGCATCTGAAGGGCTGCTGACATCCAGCCCATCCCTCATTCTCTTGTGTAAAGGTCCAGAGAGGAACCTGGCATAGTATCATGAGGAAATAAAGAGGCTTTGATGCTTGAGGCACCCAGATGTGATCTCTGCAGCTAGTAGGGACCGCTTGGTGAACAGAAGCTCTGGTCTCATTGAGAAATCATCATCAACAGGAGATGTCTCCTCTTATTGGTTGTGCGTGTGACCTCACAGACCCAATATAAGTAGTGGGGACCAGGAAGTAGGTGGACTTCAGTGGGAGTGTGGGAGGAGGATAGAGGAGTGCAGGAGTAGTAAAGGATGTGGTCAAGTGGAATAAAGACTTGTGCTCACAAGCCACTGTGTCCAGGCACTCTGTTGAACATAGAACTACTGCTTGGTGAAGCAGCAGCCAGAGATCTCTGAAGACATAGGACTAGATAAACAGTAAAGAACTAGTGTTAGATGGGAAGGCAGTGGCTGGGGTTCTTTGAAGGCCTGGGATTAGGCAAGACTGACACTCGGTAACCTCTAAGAGTTCATCCAACACTCTTGGATTGTGTCAACAATTTTTTGTTTAACCTATTCATTCTTTAGGACTAAATTAGTTTCCTATTAATTTTTGGGCTATTTTCACCTGGCCATTTTTACATGTGATTTATATTGTATAATGAGCTGAAAAAAATGCATTTATTATTTCTGCCTTTCTGCATTTAATTTTGAGGTTTTTATGCCCTAATACAAGGTCAGTTTTTGTATAGGTTCCATGAACAACTGAGAAAAAAGTAAGTTTTTTCTATGTCCATTCAATTTTCTCCAAAGATCTATCATACCTAACTTTTCTAATATTGTTTACCTCTTTGACTTCTTTCTTATTTATTTTGTTAATTTGTTCGATTTATCTATTTCTGAGAGAGCAAGGCTGAGATCCCCCATTAGTATATATAATGTCTGGATTAGCTCTCTGGAGGGCCTCAGGATCAGTCAGATTCAGTATCAGTCAAAGTCCTTGGTCTTTAGGAGGAGAAGTGAAGGAGGCACCAAATTGCCACATGGCTTATCAAAGATGGAACCTGAACTCTGGAGTCTGGAGCTGGGAGTCTTCCCTCTTGAGTGTGCAGCTGGTAGAGAGACTCTGACCCTCTCCCTCAGCCCTCCAGTTCTTGCCTCCAATTACCTCACCACATCACATTCAGCAAGTGCCAATCATAAGGAGAGCCATCACATCACCATTTCATCTAAGTATATGTTTATAGAACCATTATCTCACATTGAGTAGGTATTTAGCCTTAAGTACTCTGTTGTCTTATATTCAAGTACACTTTTTTATAGTTACAGCCCTCTACAAGTATATTTTTGCTCTCTTTTTCTTCTTGCGTCTCTCTTAATTTCTCCTCTAGGAATTTGGATGATATACTACTTGGTGCATATATGTTTAGTATTGATATTGCTTCATTATCAATGGTATTTTCCATTTCCATTTGATAGTTTCCTTTCTTATTTCTTTTAATTAGGTATATCTTTGCTTTTACTTTATCTGAGATCAGGATTGCTACCCCTGATTTTATTACTTCACCTGAACCATAATAAATTCTGCTCCAGCCCTTTATATTTACTCTGTATGCCTTTTACATTCACTCTGCATGTATCACTCTGCTTCAAATGTGTTTCTTGTAAACAGCATATTGTAGGATTCTGACTTTTAATCCAGTCTGTATCAGCTTCCATTTTATGGGAAAGTTCATCCCATTTACATTCATAGTTAAAATAACTAATTCTATATTTCCTCCCATCTTATTTATCCTAGGTTATGCTTTTCTCTTTTCTTCCCCCCTTCTCTTCTCCACAGTATTTTGCTTCTGATCACCACCTCCCTCAAACAGCCCTCTCCTTTTAGAGCCCCTCTCCCTTTCTTACACCTTTTCCCTACTACTTATATTTGTCCTTCTATTAAGCTTCCCCTTTCTTTTTCCCTTTCCCCTTTTCCTTTCCTTTAAGGTAAGACAAGTTTCTCTGTGAAATTTAATAGCTCTGGTATTCTCTCTTTGAGCCAAATCTGATGAGAGATCACACAATGCTCATCCCCCTCCCTTCTTTCCCTCAATTATATTAGGTCTTCGCTGCCTCTTGGTGAGATGTAATTTTCCTCATTTTACCTCTTTTTTCCTCTTTTTCCACAAAAATACTCTTTCTACCTCTAGTTTCTTTTTCATATTATCATAATAAAATCAAATTATATCCACACTTTCTAAGTATACCCATAACAGAAATATAGTTCTCAAGAATTCTTTCCTTTTTACTTTATTATGTGTCTCTTGAGTTCTGTGTTTGGAGATCAATTTTTTTTTTTGTTCAATTCTGTTTTTTTTTAATTAGAAATAGGTAAAATTCACCTATATCATTGAATATCCATCTTCTTTACTAAAAGTTGATGATCATTTTATCTGGATAGTTGATTCTTGACTGTAATCCAAGTTCCTTTGCCTTTTGGAATATCAGATTCCAGCCCCTTTGATCCTTTAAGATGGAAGCTGCTAGGTCCTGAATAATCCTTATTGTGGCTCCTCAGTATTTGAATTTTTACTTTCTGGCTACTTACAATATTTTTTCTTGGGTCAGATAGTCCTGAAATTAGGCACACTATTCCTTGGAGTTTTCATTTGGGGTCTCTTTCTAGAGGTGATTGGTGTATTTTTCAATGGCTATTTTACCTTCTGATTTTAGGATATGAAGTCAGTTCTCTTTGATGATTTCCTGAAAAATAATGTCTAGGCTCTTTTTTTCATCATGGTTTTCAGGAAGTCCAGTAATCCTTAAGTTGCCTCTCCTAGATCTATTTTCCCAGGTCAGTTGTTTTTCCTAGGAGGTATTTCATATTTTCTTCTATTTTTTTTTTTTTTGGTTTGACTGAGTTTTGAATTCTTATTGAATCATTCATTTGCATTTGTTCAATTCTAATTTTTAGTGTATTATTTTCTTCAGTTATCTTTTTTAGTTTCTTTTGTATTTGGCCAATTGAATTGTTTTGTTCATTGCATTTTTTTTTTCCATTTCACATATTCTATTTTTCAATGAGTTGGTATCTTTTTTGTATCTATTTTGTAAGGAGTTCTATGCTTTTCCCATTTCAACAAATGTATTTTTAAAGGAATTTTCTTCAGATAATTTCTGTTTTTTCTTTTCCATACCCTCTTAAAAACATCTTATTTCCTTTCCCCAGTTTTCTTCTAACTCTCTTTTAAGATTCTTTTTGAAATCTTCCAAGAAAGCCTTGTGAAATGGGGCCAGCTCATATCTCCCTTTGGGACTTCATCTGGAATTGATTGACCTTTAGGAACCTCAGGGTTTGAGGTCTGTTCTCTCTCTCCATAAAAGTTATCTATGGTGAGAGTTCTTTTTGCTTTTTTGTTCATTTGTTTTCGGGGTTGAGATCTGCTCTTAAGGAAGAGAAGTGACAGCTGCTTTAGTTTGCCCTGGGGCCAGTGTTTTTGCCTGAATTCTGGTGCTGGGTGACCTCAGTTAAGTGCTGAGTTTTTTCTGGGGCTCAGTGGGTTACAATTTACCTTTTGTAATTGCTTTGGGTAATTTTACAGCAAAATATCTGCTAACATCTGCTTGCAACAAGGATAAAGTAGCCTAAGAGCCTCACAGAAGATTCCCTGGTGCATGGATGCTGCAATGCTCTGGTTCCCTGCCCCAACTCCTTGCCTCAGTCTCCCTTTGCTCAGGTCTGGGCTTAGTAGACTACTCCCTGCCTGTTTGAAACAGATTTGTTCTGTAGTTCTTCCAAAGTATCTTCTTCTGGAAATATATATCTTTCAGATATTTGTGGATCCTGTCACTCCAAAACTAATTTAGAGGCTTAATCTGCTGTTGATTTGAGAGAAGGTCAGAGGAAGTCACAGAAAGTTGTGTCTGCTCTCCACCATCTTGGCTCTGCCCCATGAATAACTTTAATAATAAATACTTTAATAAAATAAAATTTTAAGGGTAAATATTAAGAAATTTAAATAGTATAGTAGTTATAGGGCTATCAGAAGAACTAGATTGTGTTCTGATATATACTGTATGACTTCCTACAAGTCATTTAAGTTCCTAGGAAACTCCCTACAATTAGAGGTTGCAAAGAAAGAAACTAATTATGTCAGTAAAACCACAAATCTGTTTCAACTATCCATATGTCATATCTACAAAAGCATGTATTATATATATATATATATATATATATATATATATATACATATATACATATACATGTATATACATACACACCATATATTTATGTATATGCATATGCACATACATATACATAGTCATAGAAAGAAACAGAGAAACCGAGATAAAGAATCACACACAGAGAAGGTCAGATTTTACCGTTCCCCCAGGGCTCTCTCGTAATCTTAAGGATTTGAGAGACAATTAGTCCCTGCCATTGACCCAGATGATTTTGTTTTACCAATTTTAGGAATCTCTTGCATCTTGCTTTCATGTAACCACTTAACAATTAAATTAGCTTTTAACAAAAGAATATATGCTTTATATAGAAATTAAGGACAAACATATAAATATCCCCCCCCCTTAACTGTGGGGAGAAATAGGAGCAGCTAATTGGACACAGCACCAGTCTTGAAATCAGGAGGACTGAGTTCAAATCTGAACTCACACACTTAACATTTCCTAGTTGTGTGATCCTGGGCAAGTCACTTATCCCCAATTGCCTGGGATGGAGAGGAGGGGGTGAACATGTAGGGAGGGATAATCCCTCTTTATATCATCTCATCCTCTGGGAAAGGGAACATTAGGTTTATATATTTTTCAAAGAAATATAAGCTTGTAAAAGTAAAAATACAAACATATCTCTCCAAAACATGGGAGCATAATCCCCTCTTACACCAACTCAGATTCTCAGGCAAAGAGCATGATTAGATTTATAGTTTAATTTAATTCTTTTATATCATAGTCCTACCAAATTCCAAGTACAAAGTTCCCTACACCAGCATTCAGTCACCCGGACTTCTCAAGGCTCTACCTGTTGAACTGGAAGAGGGTTCCTTCACCGAATCCTGCATCCAAGTTTATCATGACTTGAACTCCTATACCTGGGGACTATACCACCTAGAGTTGAAAAGGACAAACAAAAAATAATAAAACTTCAAGTTCAATTATCAGGTCACAGGGCCTATAGGAAAAGAAGAGAAATGAACTTTCCCTGACCCATTTATCAGTGAATGGTGCCAGTGTTATACTTTAAAAATATCTCCATGCCCTGGGACATTGATGAAGAGAGAAAGAGACAGAGAGAGAGAGAGACAAAGAGAGAGAGAGAGAGAGAGAGAGAGAGAGAGAGAGAGAGAGAGAGAGAAAGAAAGAAAGAAAGAAAGAAAGAAAGAAAGAAAGAAAGAAAGAAAGAAAGAAAAAGAAAATCAGAGAGGGAGGGAAGAGGGAGGGAAGAAGAGAAGGAGGGAGAGAAACTTTTCTAATCTGGTTGTTTTAAAGATGTACCCTCTTCTAGATATTCAGACAAGGCAAATAAGTTATTTTTACCCATGAAGGAAATACAGAATATAAAAGAATCATCTCCAGGATTTCCCCCACATGAATACTATTATCATCTGAACATTTACAAAGCCCCATTTCACACACACACACACACACACACACACACACATACACCACGCACAGAGACACACACATGCATACACACACACACACATATGGATGTGTAGTTAACTTATAAGACTTTAACTTCTAGTTTTAAGTTTAAAAGTAAACAGAAATGGGGAGAACCTTAGTTTCATAATTTAGGTGGAAAGTCTTAGGGTTTTAGTGTCCTGCAAGCTAGATAAGTGTCAACAGTATGAGATATCAAACAATTTATAGGAATAAAATATATTTTAATTACCACGTTTAAAAAGGAATACCAGTGAACAGGAACATGCTCAAATGAGGATGACCAAGATGATGGAATTACTATTATGTCATATGAGGAATATAGGTAATAAAACCAGTGGTATTTGTCTTGGAAAGCAGGTTAGGGGGAATGGGGAGAAATTAATATTGTCTCAGAATGTACAGAGGTATCTTCTAGAGTAGAAGGGTTATATTAATTTTGATTGAATCCAAAGAGCAGAATGAGGGCTAATAGGTCCCTTGAATGTAAATTCCTTCAGGGAAAGGATTATATCATTTTGTCTTTGGATTTCTGGCACCTATGAGTGATGTCTAAAATTCAGTTGTTAAAAATGGAATGGTATGCCTTAAGAGATAATGAGCTCCCTATCACTGAAGTCATTCAAACAGAGGCTAGATGACCATCTGTTTATGTGCTGCAAAGGGAATTCCTGCTAAATGAGATTACTTCTTAAGTTTCCTACTTACATTAAGATTCTATTCTGTTCTCTGAGTCCTGTACTAAGTGCAAGGATAGAAAATGAGCAATACATGGAAAGAAATGTTCTCTATTTAAGGAAATAGGGAACGTACAATTGCAAACCACTTCTATTGAAATGTGAGCTGTTACTTCAAATGGTGTATGATCGCACAGATGTGAGGATTGCTTTTACAGTATAAATCATACCTGATTCACACCTCATCCACGGTGAGTCTTGTCCATGCCCTTCCCTTAAATTTTGCCACAAAGGAGAATAGCATGAATGTCAGAACATATAAACTCACTATTGTTAATCCCTTCCTCTAACTTATTGGCATAATGAAAATGAAAGCTATTATTTCAGTAATATTAATACAAGAGATCAAATGCTAAATGCCATTCAAGTATTAGAGACAGTATAGTCATGGGAGTTCAGAAAAGTGCTATCTTATATAATGCCTGGAACATAGGAAAATTTTAAATTTCTTGATTTATCCTTAGTTAAAAGTCTAAGAAGCAATTAAGGAGACAGGAAAAGAAACTTCTCATCATGTATTCTAAATTATGGGATGACCAAAAGTTGATTATGGGATTAGAATCAATCAGCATTAGAATAATAGAATGTCTAACTAACCTTTAAGGGACTTCAGAGGTCACATATTTCACTTATTTATTTTAGAGATGGGCAAATTGAGATTCAGATTATTAAAGTTAACAAAGGTCACATATATAGTAAGTAGAAGAGCCTGAACTATGTTTTACTAAGCTTAGTTCCTTTGCAACTACAATTTACTTCTTGATTTGTTTTTGTTGTTCAGCCATTTTTTAGTTCTGTCTGATGCTTTGTGATCCCATTTGGGGTTTTCTTATCAAAGTATTGGAGTAATTTGCTGTTTCCTTCTCAAGCTCATATTACAGAGGAGGAACTAGGGCAAATAGATTAAGTGACTTGTCAGGACCACAAAAATAATAAATGATTGAAGTTGAATTTGAATTCAGGAAGATTAATTTTTCTAATTCCGGGCTAGGCATTCTATCCACTGCAGTATCTAGTTGTGTAGCACTTGATACTTATCGCTAATGTCAATAATTGTCCAAAGTTAACCAGCAGAGTGTATGACAAAACTTAAAAATGGTGGAAGACAAAACCTTTTTTCATGTCATTAAAAAAGCACTATAGAGAACAGGAGAATAAATTCAGCCTCAGTTAGTTTCTACCTCTATATCCTTAGCAAAATTACTTACTCTCTTCCAGACTTGGTTTTCCCAACCATTAAATGAAGTGATTAAATTAATTGGTCTTAATTTCAATAGATTTGTGACGGAAAGAGCTAACCAACTGCAGAGAGATAGCTATGGAAACTGAATATAGATCAGAGCCCAATATTTTTCTCCTCATTTTTGTTGTTGTTTGCTTTTTTCTCATTTTTTTCTTTCACATTTTGATTTGATTCTTGCAAAACATGACAAATATAGAAATATGTTTAGAAAAATTGCACATCTTTAACTTGTATTGGATTGCTTGTTGTCTATGAAAGGGGGTGGGAGGAGGAAGGGAGAAAAAGTTGTAACACAAGCTTTTACAAAGGTGAATGTTGAAAATTATCTTTTGCATGTATCTGCTAAAATAAAAAAAAAAAAAAGCCTTTAAAACATTTTTTCAAAAACACTAGTTGAGACCAGCAGGATGATTTCAGAGAGACCTGGAGAGACTTACATGAACTGATACTAAGTGAAATGAGCAGAACCAGGAGATCATTACACACTACAACAAGAAGACTATGCAATGATCAGTTCTGATGGATTTGGCTCTCTTCAACAATGAGATGATTCAAACCAGTTCCAATTGTCCAGTGATGAAGAGAACCATCTACACCCAAAGAGAGGCCCTTGGGAAGTGAGTGTGGACCACAACATAACATTCTCATGCTTTCTGTTGTTGTTTGCTTGCATTTTGTTTTCTTTCCCAGTTTTTTTTTTTCTTATTGATCCTTTTTTTCTTGTGCAGCAAGATAACTGTATAAATATGTATATATGTGCTGGATTTAACATATATTTGAGCACATTAAATATGTATTGGACTATCTGCCATTTAGGGGAGAGGATTGGGGGAAGGAGAAGATAATTTGGAACAGAAGGCTTTGCAAGGATCAATGTTGAAAAATTACCCATGCAGATATTTTGTAAATAAAAAGCTTTAATAAACAAACAAACAAAAAAACACTAGTTGACCTTTATGGTTCCTTCCAGATGTAAATCTATGACACTTTGACATTTAAATGCCAATTTATAAGTCTACACAATTAAAAATTTAAAAATAAATCCTTAAACTCTTTTAGTTTTTTAGTTAGATTTCTTTCTCCTATCACCACTGTTTCAACAGACTACTGTGACTCCCATTTAAATGGTGTAATTCAGCTCCTAAAGAAAAGCACATTTTAGTCTGTGATTTTTAAATGGGCTAAGGAGAGTGATTGTACCTCCCCAGCAGGGACAGCAGGCCCTCTGTTGCAAGCTCCCCAACAGATGGTGCTGTCGAAACTCTGAGAACAACCCAATATACTGTTGTTCTGAGAAGGGCTCCTGGGGCAGAGCCGTCCACTACCCGGCAGGGGAACTCTTGTGTGGGAACAGATTTTAAAAAGTATGTGCTGACTGGTCAGAGAGAGCCTGCTTTCCATTTTAGAAGTGCCAAATTTGGAGTCCTACAACAGTATTCCTAGTGCGACTTGACAGGCTGATAAAGTTATTGACAATTTAGAGGCAAGGTGGATGCCGAGCATTTAGGATTCAGCAGCTATTTAAAAAAAAATACACCACTAGATCCTCAGAATCAAAGATAAAGTAATCATGATTATTATCCAAACAAGCTGGCTTTAGTAGTTGCCATTTAAATAGTCTATTGTTGTTACCAAACTGATGGTTTTTCATTTGGAATTTGGGAGGAAGATACTAAGATCTAGCCTTTATTTTGAAATGGACTTTAAATTATAAGACTATGTGGAACAACAGCTGGTTTGCACAGTGGTTAGAGCATTGGCTCAGAATTAATAAAACTCATCTTCCTGAGTTAAAATCCAGCCTCAGACACTTCCTAATTATGTGCCCTATGCAAATCCCTTAACTTTGTTTACCTCAGTTTTTAATTTATAAAATGAGCTAAAAAAGAAAATAACAAGTCACTTCAGAAACTTTGCCAAGAGAATCCTAAAAGGAAAGAAACTGAGATTTTTATTTATTCTCTCTCCCCAACACTGAACAAGGAGTCAGTTAATAAAATTTGCTAAATGAAGAAATGAAATGATGGATGAATGAATGGAATGGAATGGAATAGAATAAAATTTACTCTCCTATCTTCATTCCTTACTCAATTCATTTAGAGTTTGTTACTTTTATTTTCCATTTATGACACATATGTTGTGTTGTTCAGTCATTTTTAGACAATTGTGATTCTTCATGACTTATTTAAAGCTTTCTTGGCAAAGTTGCTGAAGTGATTTGCCATTTTCTTCTCTATCTCATTTTACAAATGAGAAACTGAGACAAAGTTAAGTAACTTGCCTAGAGTGAAATAGTAAGTGTCTGTAACCTAGCTGTTCAATAGCATAGTGTTCCTAATTCACTGGCTTACTCCTCAACACCCATGATATATTGTTATGTAATAAAATACTAATACATTAGCATAACATTTAATGCTTCAATATTCCTATTCTCCCAACACATATTTCAGTCAAAATTGTCTGTTCCATGGTCTTGGTCTCTTCTCTCCCTCTTCTGTGGATTAACAGAAGATTGCTCTCTTTGCCTACAAGACATTTCCTCTTCCAGATAAAATCCTTCTTTTCCTCAAGGCCCACTTCAAGTACCATTTTTTCCATGAAGTTTCTCCTGATACCTGCTGGCTATTAGAGAGATTGAGAATTTGATTTACTTGAATGTTCTCTCCCTGAAATTCATTTTTTTCTTTTTAGATTTTTATTATATTTATTTTAAATTTAGGGAAAAAAATTTAACTTGAACAATAATTCCTGTTAATACTGACTCCTTTTCTTCTCAACAATTATGTAACATATAGAACACATGTTAATACAAACACGTAAGGTTTATGTTTGTATTCTTGATACTCAGAGCGTCTGAGTATAATGGTTCTAAAATAATGGGACTGGATATTTTTTTTAATGCCTGACCAAGTTAAGAATCAGTTTTGATCTTACTGTTTCAAATTTTCTTTTCTTTTGAATTTTTTTTTTTTTTACTTAATGCAAGATGCACTTCAATTTCTTGCCGTGATTTTCTATGTGATTGGTTAGAAAAAGTAGGAGACAAAGGCTTAATACAAAGGTGCAAGTTAAAAAACTTAAATAATTTGATTGCAGACAAGAAAGGTTAGAAATTATGATGGTTCTATGTAGAAAGAATTTTTTGAATTATGAACTGAAATAGATATTCTGCATTTATTATAAGCTTCTACCATAATCAAAGCATTATAGAAATTAGGAATACAAATAGGAAGAATGAGACAATTGCTACCCTCAGAGTTTATAGTCTTCTCTGGAGGGATAAGTAATCCATCAAGGAGGCTAATACCACAAATGAAAAATCCATGACAAAGAGATCTAAGAAAATTTGTGGGCAATCTCTCTAAAAAAACCTGGAAAGATTTATACGAACAGATGCAAAGTAAAATGAGCAGAACCAGAAAATCATTGTATACAGCATCAGCAACACTGCACAATTATCAGCTGAATATATCAAGATAAATACAAAATGGGTGCATAATTTAGACACAGAGGTTGACACCATTAGCAACTCTTCTCAATCATACAAAGATCCAATACAAGTACAAAGGACTCATGAAGGAAAATGCTATCCATGACCAGACAAAGAACTGATGGACTCATAATCAAGATCAAAACACATATATTTTTACTTACTTTAATATTTCTTATTTTTTCCTTTTAATTTTTGTTTCACAACTGTGACTAACATGAAAATATATTTTAAATTATAGCACATGTATAAACTATATCAAACTGCCTACCATGTTTGGCAAAGGGGAAAGATGAAAGCATGTAAAAGAGAAAAATTTGAAAGTCAAAATATTGTAAAAGTGAATGCTAAAATTTTTCTTGACATATAACAGAGGAAATACTATTTTAAAACACAACAACAAACAAACAACAATAACAAAAACAGGAAAAATAGGTCCTGAAGAACAGTTCCTTCCAAAGAGAAATGATGGAATATTTATTCTTTCACTGTGAGGCATAACTTGTATTTCCCTCAGATTTTACTAAAGAAAGACCAAGCTGTTCCTGATATTTTTTGTGTTCTTCAGACCAAACAGATGACTCTCCTGTTCTTTTTATAACTCGATGAGGCAACACAATATTTGCCTCTTTAATTATTTTGATTTTCATTAATACAGAGACTGCAAATTAAAGTCAACTATGATTTGCAAATTTGAGTTAATAAGGGAGGCCTCATTCAGCACCTCCCAAAAAGGCCAAAACACTTTGCCAAAACAGTCAATTTAGAAAGCCACTATTTTCCAGTAGCATCTTCCCAACCAATTACTATTCCTACAGGGCACTGTCTCCTAGGTTCAGAGTTTGAAATAAAATGCCCATGTATTTGAAAAGAATAGAAATGATAGTGGGGGAAAAATCCTTCTTTACCTGGAAAGGAAGGGGTTCAGAAGCAATTTGGAACATACTTTGACAATATAGTATATACTTCATATAGACAGTAAGTAGAATCATATCATGAAAAATGCAATTATTTTAGAGTCAGAGGAGCTGAGTTTAAGTTGGAAATGATGATATTCTAGCAAATCTCTTAATCCTTATTGGTCTTAATTTCCTTATCTGTAAAATGAGAGCACACAGTAACTCCCTTTTAACTTTAAATCTATGATTTCACCATCCCCATGTTTGGTTATTATTGTCATAGCTTCTCTACCAAATGATTTTATCCATTACTTTGGGACCACATTTGATATCCAAACAGGCCAGAACCACTGATCAACAAAGAGGGAGCACTGAGATGCAATAAATAGAATCACTAACAGTTTTAGTATTCAGTGAAGCTTCCTTACCCTAGCACTATTCCATTATTTAAGATTTGGATACTTAACTCATATTCATGGTACTAAAAAAAATCTAAGGGAAAAATGGGGATGGCTCTTTTTGGGCTAACAGTTTAAAAAGGATTTAAAAAACATATTATGATGTATAGAGTAAAGAAAAATACCCTTGAAGTTTGAGAACTTGAGTCTAAACCTCTAATAGTTACAAACTTAGACTTGGAATATACCCTACTTTATTGAAAAAGGGTATTATATTTGAGGATTTTTTTGTTTGTTTTTGGCAGGGCTATTGAGAATAAGTGATTTATCACACAGCTAGTAAGCATCAAATGTCTGAGGATGGATTTGAACTCAAGTTCTCCAAATTCCAGGGCCAGTACTCTATCAACTATACCAACTAGCTGCCCCATATTGAGGATTTCTAAAACCATTTCCAGTTCTAATATTACAGTATTTTTAAAAAATAGATTTAAAATATCATTCACAATGACTATTGCAAATTCTGTGGAAGTGAAGTGTTTGGACCTGTCATTTCAAAATTGTGAGAAACTCTCACTATGATAACTATCTTTACAGATCCATATGGGCATTTACATTTCATAGTTTTTGAGAGTTATTTATGAAATGGAGGAATGACTAACTAAAGTACAAATACTGTCAATATATTTCAAATTTAAGACCTGAACCTATATACTTCTACACTCTCATTTTACATTTGAAAAAAATTGGGCCTGGGCAGGTGGGTTGTTCAAGGATATGTAGGTTAAAATATAGGCAAAAGTTGAATTCTTACTCTAGTTCTATGATCCTTTGTAGTGTATCATAATTTATCTATCATTATTGTAAATCTGAAATCTCTACTCTTATTAGTTATAGCCCACCATCACTTAAGTTGGCATACATATTCCTAGAAACTCTTAAATTAGAAGGAAAAAAGATTTTCACTTATTCTCTTTAGTGTAAAAAATTATTATGGAGAGACCCACATTGAAAAGCAGTGTGGAATTGAGACTCAAAGGATTCCTTAATAATATTATTAATTAATAAATAATAACTGCAAGATCTATAAAACATGATGTAAATGTGAGCTAAATCAGGATTTAAGAATCAAAAGCTTCTAACATATTCCCTATGTAGTGTGGTTAATAAAAGGGGAAGGAAAAATATGGTCCCTGGAAAAACTCTCATTTTAAATAGGAAAAGCCTGAAATAATGCTTTTGATAATAGTTTGAGGGGCAGTTAACAGTAAAGAGCATGTGGCTTAGAATAAGGAAGACCTGAATTAAAATATGGCTGCAAATGCTCACTAGTTATGAACTTAGCAAGTCACTTAATCTCTGTTTGACTCAGTTCCATATCTATAAAATGGAGGTGTACTACAGAAAGAAATGGCAAACAATGCTAGTAATTTTACTTAGAAAACCCTCAATAGGGTAATGAAGAATCAAACATTACTAAAACGATTCAACAACAACAACAACAAAACAACAACCAACAACAACAATACAGGCTATAGTACTAACAAATGAATTTCTTAAGAGAACTTTACTTTCATAAAACCATAGCATCACTATTTGTGGTATAGCCAAAAAAAGGGCTGATTGGACTTTGAAAATATGATTCAAACTCTCACTTTGCCATCAACTACCACTATGTTGGGCAAATCACAACATTTCTTTTTTTTTTCTTTTTTTTTCAATGTCTATTGCTTTATTAATCATGGTGGGAGAGAAAAATCAGAGCAAAAGGGAAAAACCATGGGAAAGATTAAAAAAAAAACAGAAAAAAGAAGTGAACATTGCATTTATTGGTTTATATTCAGTTCTTTTTCTGGATGCAGATGGCATTTTCTGTTCAAAGGCTATTGGGATTGCTTTGGATCACTAAACCACGGAGGAGAATCAAATATTTCACAGTTGATCATCACACATTCTTGTCATTATTATGTATGATATATTCCTGAGTCTGCTTGCTCTTCTCAGCATCAGTTCAAGTAAATCTTTTGATTTCAGGGTTGGTGCTCTATCCACTGCACTCTGGGCCTTTCTACAATCAGCTTGTTCATCATTTTTATAGAACTATAATATTCCATTATCTTCATATACCACAATTTGATCAGTTATTCCCAAACTGATGGGCATCTACTAATTTTCCAATTCTTTGCTACCTCCAAAAGAGCTGATGCAAACATTTTTGCATATGTGGGTCCTTTTCTTTGCTTTATAATATTCTGTGGATACAGAGCCAATAATGACACTCCTGGATCAAAAGGTATGCACAATTTTATAACCCTTTGGGCATAGTTTCAAATTGCTTTCCAGAATAAGTGGATGATTTCACAACTCTATCAACAATGCATTAGTGTCACAGTTGTCCCACATTTCCTACAACACTTATCAATATCTTTTCCTGTCATCTTTCCAAATCTGATAGGTGTGAGGTGATAGCTCAGAATTGTTTTAGTTTGCATTTCTCTAAACAGTAATGAATTGGAGCATTTTTTCATATAATTATAGCTGGAGCTATTTTCTTCATCAGAAAAATTGTCTTTGACCATTTATCAATTAGTGAATGACTTGTATTCTTATAAATTTGATATAGTTCTTTATATCTTTATATATATATATATATATAAAGATATATATATATGTAAAGCTTTATATTTCCCTTTTAATCTTGTTTTTGTTGGTTTTGTTTGTACAAAACTTTTTTTTTAATTTATTGTAAGCAAAGTTATCCATTTTGTTTTTCATAATGTATTCTAGTTCTTCTTTGGTCATAAATCTCTCTCCTTTTTCCAAAGATCTGATAAGGAAATTGTCCCTTTTTCTCTTAATTTGTATATTGTATTATCTTTTATGCTCAAATCAAATAATAATTTTGACCTTATTTTGATATAGGGTACAAGATGTAGGTCTATGCTGAGTTTCTGACAGTATTTTCCAGTTTTCCCAGCAATTTTTTTATCAAATAGTGAGTTCTTATTCCAGAAGCTGGAGTTTAGGGATTTATCAAATACTAACCACAGGCCTTGATTACATGTCATCTGTATCTAAACTATTTCACTGATCCATCCCTCTATTTCTCAGCCAGTACCAAATGGTTTTGATGGCTGCTGCTTTATAATATAGAGTTAGGTTTGGTACTGCTAACCCACCATCCTTTGTATTTCTTTCATTAATTCCTTTAATGCTCTTGATTTTTTGATCTTCCAGATTAATTTTGTTATTTTTTCTAGTTTTATAAAATAATGTTTTGGCAGTTTGATTGGTATGGCACTGAACAAATAAACCAATTTTAGCAGAAATGTCATTTTTGCTATATTAGCTTGGCCTACTCATGAGCAATTTAAATTTTTCCAGTTTTTTAGATCTGACTTTATTTATGTGAAAAGTGTCTTGTAATTATGTTCATATAGTTTTTGAATTTGTGTTGTCAAGTAGATCCCTGAATATCTTATTTTTTCTGTAATAATGTTAAATGGAATTTCTCTTTCTATCTCTTGCTGATAGACTTTGTTAGTAATGTATAGAAATGCTGATGATTTATATGGATTTATTTTATATTCTTCAACTTTGCTAAAGCTATTAATTATTTCTAGACAAGTTTCTAAGTATATTATCATATCATCTACAAAGAGTGATGGTTTTATTTTCTCATTTTCTATTCTAATTCCTTTAATTTTTTTTTCTTTTCTTATTGCTAACGTCAATATTTCTAGTAAAACATTGAATAATAGTGGAGATAATGGCATCCTTGTTTCACTCCTGATCTTATTGAATATGTGTCCAACTTCTCTCCATTACACAGAATGTTTACTGTAGGTTTTAGAAAGATATTGCTTATTATTTTAAGGAAAGTTCCCTTTATATCTATACTTTCTAGTGTTTTTAAGAGAAAAAGATGTGGTATTTTGTCAAAAGCTTTTTAAGAACCTATTGAGATTATGATATGGTTTTTGTTGGTTTTATTATTGATATGGTTGAGTTGGAAATACTATTCCTGGTATTGAACCAGCCCTGCATTCCTTTGAGTTTCAGAGTATCATATTAATTTGATATTTAAATGAAAGATCTTAATCTGTTCTTTTTATAGCTTTTTTAGTTGAATGTCCAATTCATTGATTTTTTCTTTATTTTCTTCATGTAGCTATTTAGAGATATAAAATTTTCTCTGAGAACTGCTTTGGCTGAATCTCATAGGTTTTGGTATATTGTCTCATTATTGTCATTCTCTTGGAGGAAATTATGGATTATTTCTGTTATTTGATGTTTGGAATTAGATTATTTAATTTTCAATTGTTTTTAGTCTATCTTTCTTTGACACTTTATTGAATATAATTTTTGTTGCATCATGATCTGAAAAGGAAGCATTTGCTTTTTCTGCCTTTCTGCATTTGATTGTGAGATTTTTATGCCCTAATACACAGTCAATTTTTTGTAGTGCCATGAATTCTCAAGAAAAAAGGTTTATTCCTTTCAATCTCTATTCAATTTTTTCCAGAGGTCTATCTATCATATCTAGGTTTTTTAGGAGTCTATAAATCTCTATAGTTTCTTTCTTGCTTATTTTGTGCTTATTTATTTTCTTGCTTATCAGATTTCTCTGATTCTTAGAAGGGAATATTGAGGTGCTCTACTGGTGTAGTTTTACTATATATTTCTTCCTGTAACTGGCTAAAAATCTTCTCTAAGAATTTGACTGCTTTGCCACTTGATGAATAAAGCTTTTATCAAGATGTACTTTCCTTCCTTATCTCTTTTAATATGATCTATTTTTACTTTTGCTTTATCTGAGATCAGAATTTCTGTCCCCACTTTATTTTTACTTCAGCTAAAGCATAATAAATTCTGTTCCAGACTTTTACCTTTACTATGTATGTATGTCTGTGTCAAATGTGTTTCTTGTAATAATATATTGTAGGATGTTGTTTTTTAATACACTCTGCTATTCACTTATGTTTTATGGGAGAGTTCCTCCCCAGTTATGATGGCCAATTCTGTATTTCCATCCATTTTATTTTATCCCTGGATATACTTTTGTTTTATCTGTCCACCCTGTCCTCAATAGTGTTTTTTACCCATCTCACCAACTATCTTATCTCCTATCATCCCTTCCCTTTTCTTAGTAATTTTTTTTAACCAACTGCATCCCTATCATATCTTCTTTCACTCCTTCCACCCTTCTACCTTTTGCCCTAGTTTTTCTGCCCTCCCTTCTTTCCTGACTCTCCCTTTTCTTTCCTCTTTCTTCTTCTACTTCTTTGTAGGGTTAGATAAATTTCTATACCCATGTGAATGATTAAGTTATTCTCTTTTAGAGCCAAAACTGATGAGATCAAGCTTTAGAAAATGCTTATACCCTTCCACTTTCCCCCTCAACCTTAATAGGTCTTTATCTATTCTTCATGTGACCTAATTGTCTCAATATGCTTCCCTGTCCACTTTTTCTAGTACAGACCTTTGTCCACCTCTTAATGCCTTTTTCTTTGATGTCATCACACCAGAGTCCATTAATATCCACATCCTAAGTCCATGTGATGCCCCATTCTGTCTGCTTCAGTAAAAGATATAATTCTCAAGATTTGCAGATTAGTTTTCCCACCTAGAGATGTAAATAGTTTAATCTTTAAATAATATATATGCTCCTCCTATTTGCCTTTCTAAACTTCTCTTGAGTCCTATGTTTATAGATCAATTTTTTGGTTTAGTTTTATTTTTTTCAATAGAAATGACTGAATTTTTTTGCTTCATGAAAGATCTATTGTCTCCCCTGAAAGATGATGCTGAGACTAGCTTGGTAATTACTTCTTGGTTGCAATCCTAGGTCCTTTGCCTTCCCTTTGCCGTCCAAGGTCTCTGATCCTTTATTATACAAGCTGCCAATTCTTGTGTAATCCTGACTGTATTGTTTTTGTCTGGCAGTTTGCAGTATTTTTTTCCTTGAGATTGTAATTCAGGAGTTTCACAACGAAGTTACTTCAGGTTTTCCTTGTGGGATCTCTTTGCAAAGGTGATTGATGGATTCTTTCAATGAGTATTTCCCCTCTGTTTCTAGAATATTGGGGCAATTTTCCTTAATGATTTATTGTAGAATGCTGTGCTAATTTTGGTCATGGCTTTCAGGTAGGACAATAATTTTAAAAATTATTTCTTTTGGATCTATTTCCCAGATCGGCTTTTTGTCCAATGAGGTATTTCAAAAATTCTTCATTTTCTTTCATTCTTTTTAGTTTGTTTTAGTAATTCTTACTGTCTCACAGAGTAATTAGCTTTCATTTACCCTGTTCGTATTTTAAATGTGTCATTTTCTTTAATTATCTTTTGTATCTCTTTTTCCATTTGGTTAATTCTACTGTTTAAGGAGTTATCTTCAGACAATGTTTTTCCTTCTTTTTCCAAGTATTGATTCTCTCATGCATGTCCCTCATTTCCTTTCTCATTTTTTTTTCTTCTCTTTCTCTTATTTGACTTTTAAAGTCTTTTATGAGCACTTCCAAGAAGCCTTGGAAGTTTGGGCTTGAGATCAAATCATATCACTCACTGAAATTTCTTCTGTGCACATTTTTTTATCATCTGAATTGTTGCTCTGTTACCATAGGAGTTTTCTATGGTCAAGATTCTTTTGTTGTTTCTTGCTTCTTTTCTTTTGATATTTCCTTTTTTTTTTCTTCTGGTTGAGCTCTGCTCCTGGAGTAAGGGGGAAGGCTGTCCCAAGTTTCCTGTGAGGCTTTGAGCATAGGAGCCCCTTGTGTTTTCAGGGGTTAGCTTTGTCTGCTCTTTTTAGGAAACAACCTGGTTTCCCTGAGTTTGCCTTCTGAGCTGGAACTAGAAACTGCTCCAAGGATTTGTTCCTCTACTGAACCAAGACTGAATTCTTAGTTGCTGATTTGCTGTGATTAAGATCCTCTCATCATCTTTCCAAGAGTCTGGCCTGAATACCCTTTTTACCCCAATGAGAGTGACTTTTCTTGAAGTCAGTTTATCTTGAACTGGAGCATAGTTTCATTCCATCAGACTGTTCAGAGGCTTGGTTTCATGTGATTTTTGAAGGCAACTGGGAGAATACAAGTAGCTTCCTCACTGCCATCTTAGCTCCACCTTTGGAAGTAAGTCACAACCTTCCTGAAACTTAACTTATTCCGTTGCAAAACAAGAAGTTTGGAATAAATTTCCTTTAAGACAAACCTTCATAAACTGTGGTCACATCTCCATATGGTACCACATAACTAACTGTGGGTTTGTCAAATTATGATTTATTATAAGTATATATTTGATGTGTATACCTATTTTATATAACTATATACTTGGGGTTATAGCGTGCTTGGGGTTATAGTGTGCTTTCTAGAGCCCTCAAATTGGGATGCCAAAATATACTACACTTTCTAGAGCCCTCACGCTGGAGTACCAAAATATACTGTTCAGACTAGCTCTCTGGAGGATCTTGGGACCAGCCCGAGTCCTTGTTCTTAGTGGAGGAGTGATGAAGGCAAGAGACCCAAAAGGATGGTCAAAGATGGAGTCCCTTTTTCTCAAGTCCTCTCAGCATCACTATATCACTACAGCACACTGCATACTGCTCAAGTGCTAACTATGGTAACATTACATCACCACAGCACACTGCCAATGTGTTAACTATAAGCACCCTGTTATTAATATGTAAATTCATCTTATTGTAAATACCCCTTGCTTCAAGTAGAACACAGGTAGTCACACCCTCCCTTCTCAGAAAGGGTGAGAGCACCAAAGGGAGATGGGGAACTAAACCAGACATTGTTAGCAGATTCCCTCTGGGTTGATGGGTCTTATAAATGTTACCTAGAGTTCCCTCACTATCTGCAGTCCTCTAAATGGGGTCACATAAAATTTCTTGGGCAAAAAAGAGTCATGAGTGGCAAATGTTTAAAAGGCTATGTTATAAGGCACCTTCCAGGTCTTATTTATACTTGTGTCATTAGATTCCTAGAAAATCTATTATTTCATAGTTAATATTATTTTTAAAATAAATGTAATCAAATTTGTTGTCTATTTAATCAGACTTTGTCTAATCCAGGTTACTAATGTCAAAAGTTTGGGTAAGAGGAAAAACAATCATATAGAGGAATATAGGGAAAAATTAATTTCCTCAATATTCATTTTTAGAATGATTTAATAGCCCTGAGAACTGGAAAAAAGATCTTAGTAATAGAATCTAATGCAGCATATTTGATAATACAGAAGAAATCAGAGAAAGAGGGAGGCAAAATGACATAAACAATATATCACACAGAGAATGAGTAGAAAGGCTAGGATTTAAACTCAGGATTTATACTTCTATACAGTTAGTTTTCTTTTTATTAAGCTATGCTTTCTTTAGTTGTAGAAGAATTATAGAATGTTAAAGCAAGAAGGTTCTCATCATCTTTAAGCCCTCATTTTATATGTGAAATGATTGAAGATATGTGCTGCTGAAGAAATTACTGAATAAACATGAAGATGAATGAATATATGCTAGGTCTCCTAATTCAGGTAAACTTTTCATCCTCACTACCACATGGCACTATAAAAATATTTTTCCAAAATAACTTGACCCATTTCTTAACTGGACTTTAGCATAAAAATAGGGTAGACTAAAACAAACAGAAATTCGTGGGAGAAAGGAAGGAGATGAGAATAGGAAACATGGTTATTATCAAGTAAAAATAAGGAGATAGAAGATAAAATATCACTAATTAAGTGAACAAATATAGAATATGTGAAAAGAGATCACAAATAAGATAATAAAAATAATAAAGTGAAAAGAGACAAATATAAAATTGCATTAAACTGAAAGTCATCATAAGTAAGAATAAAACAATAGGTAAATTGTGTATGCACAATTCTCTCTAAATCAGTCTACTTATTCAGTGCCATACCAATGGATGTGCCAAAAATTCTTGCATAGAGATAGAAAAATAATAACAAAATTCATTTGTCAAAAGAAAAGGTGAAAAATATCAAAGGAATTAATGAAAAAATGCAATGGATTGTGGCCTAGCAGTACCATACCTAAAATTATATTATATAGTTTCAGTCTTCAAAACCACTTGGTACTTGCTAAGAAATACAACAGTGGACCAGTAAAATAGATTAGATATACAAGACACAATAATTAATAGCTATAATAATCTGTTGTTTGAAAAACAGATTTGAAGAGTTTGTCAGATATTTGAAGAAGAAAAGATTTTATGAGCAAAAAATAAAGAAGAGTATGAAATGCATCCCATTCCTAAGCTTATATTCCCCAAATAAATCATTATCAGAAACGATTTTATATGCAAGAAAATGACATTTATATAGACATTTTCATGTACATATATGTGTATGCATATATATACATACTCATATATAGATGTGTATATATATATATATATATTCATACAAACAAATTTCATTTGATCTTCATTTCAACCTTATAAAATGATGTTATTATCTCCATTTGGTAGATGAGAAAATTGATGTATATAAAGGTTAAGTGACTTTAATGATGTTAAACAGATTAATATTAATTTCTTTTTAAAGAAGCAAAGGAAAGGAAACAAAGTAATTGCCCATCAATTAGGAACAGACTGAAAAAATAAGTTATGACATTAAAATATAATGGAATAGAAATATGCAATAAAATGAAAATATAAAGAATCTATTAAAAATTATGTATATGAGTTAATACATCATGGAATAAGTGGAACCCAGAGAACAATAAACATAGAGATTACAATTAGTTAAATTAAAACATAAAACTTGGAGTATTTGGAGAAAAACAAGCATAACATTGATGGTCTCAAAGAATAAATCACCTAACTCCATAATATCATAGAGTTAGCAAAGTAATTATATAGATTAATTGTTGTGAAATATAATTAGTGACGAATATTTTTATTTAGTTTTTTTTTTGGAAGAATAGAGAGTTCAACTTGAAGGTGAAAATTAATTGATAGTGATATTTTAAAAATATCAGTGAAAGAAGGTTTATAAAAATGAAATGTATGGAAAAACGGCAATAAAAATGAAGGTTGATGGAAAAAATACAACCTCAGGGGACAATGTCATTATTGAAAGGAAGAAGGTCTTTTCTCAACACAAAACACAGAAAAGAGATTGCTATCTTTAATTTCTGTATTAATTAAAAGATTTTTTTAACTTATGAAAAAATCAAACATTAATTAAGAAGGATTTACCAAGGCTTATTATTTGTATTTTGAAAAGATTTATTACAGATCTTTATGACTTTAAATGACAGGGTTTATGAAATAATTCCTTCAGTTACAAGAGGAGAAAAATATCAGAGCAGCATAGCAGTTTCACCTATCTACCTTAACAAAATTTTGAAAATACTATTTTTAGAATGGAAATTATTATTATTATTTTCAAAATATATGAAAAGATAGTTTTCAATATTCACCCTTGCAAAACCTGGTGTTCTAAATTTTTTCTCCCTTCCTTCCTCCTACCCGCCTCGTGTTGACAGCAAATAATTGAATACATGTTAAACATGTGCAATAGCAATTCTTTTATATATAGTTCCACAATTATCATGCTGAACTAGAAAAATCAGATCAAAAAGGGGAAAAAATGAAAAAGAAAACAAAAATCAAACAAACAACAACAAATAAAGGAGAAAATACTATGTTGTGATCCACATTTCAAAGTGCTCCCTCTGAATACAGATATATTCATGTAGTTCCTGACTTTTTCTTGGCTGGTAGACTCCCAAATATTTTATGTTATCTATAGTTATTTTAAATGGAATTTCTCTTTTTATCTCTTGAAGCTGGACTTTGTTGGTAATATATAAAAATGGTAATGACATGTGTGCATTTATTTTGCATCCTACAATTTTGTTCCAGTTCTGTAAGTATAGCATCATGTCATCAGCAAAGAGTGATAATTGTTTCCTCATCTACTCTAAGTTCTTTAATATTTTTCTTCTCTTATTGCTAAAGCTAACATTTCTAATACAATATTGAATAATAGTGATCTTCTTTCACCCCGATCTTATTGGGAATATATCTAGATTATCTCCATTACATATGATGCTTGCTCAGGATTTTAAATGGATACTACTGATCATCTTAGGGAAAACTCCATTTATTCCTATGTTCTAGTTTTTGTTTTTGTTTTTTAATAGAAATGGGTGTTGGATTTTATCAAATGCTTTTTCCATATCTATTGATATAATCATATGATTACTGTAAGTTTGGTTATTGACATAGTCAATTATGCTAATAGCTTTCCTAATATTGGACCATCCCTTTATTCCTGGTATAAATGCTAGCTTGGTCATGATGTATCATCCTGATGATAACTCTTTGCTAATATTTTATTTAATATTTTTGCATCAATATTCACTAGGAAAATTGGTCTATAATTTTTCTTTCTTTGTTTTGACCCTATCTTGTGTAGGTATGAGTGTTAAATGATAGGTTAATTCTTTGAGAGCCTCCAAAGCTGTGGATCATAACATCTGAATGTGTTGCAAGGCAGCCTTTGCTGACACAGGTCTTGCAGATTGGGAATGAGATAAATTGAAGGCAGAGGGAAGAGGAGAGAGGTCAGACAATGCAACAGCCTCTCAGTCAGAGTGGTCAGAGAACAACAACAACCTCTCAGTCTCCTTGTGTCATCTGCTCACAAAAGGAGATCCATTCTGGGTTGAATCACCAAAAGCCACAATCAGGTGGCTCCCATGAATTCCTACAACTCCTGTATATTACAACATATGAGCAGCATATCTGTTTCATAAAAGGAATTTGTTAGGTCTCCTTTTTTTCTCTATTGTTCTAATAGTTTTCATGGTATTGGAATTAATTGTTCTTGAAATGTTTGGTAGTATTCACATGTAAATCCATCTGGCCCTGGAGATTTATTCTTAGTGAGTTAATTAATAGCTTGGTTAATTTCTTTTTCCAAAATGAGACTATTTAAGTAATTTATTTCCTCATCTGTTTATGGCAATCTATATTTTTTGTAAATATTCATAATTTTCACTTAAATCATCAGATTTACTGGCATATAATTGGTGAAAATAGCTACTAATCACTGCTTTAATTTTCTGTTCATTGGTAGAAATTTCACCTTTTTCTTTTTTTGATACTAGCAATTTGATTTTCTTCTTTCCTTTTTCCAATCAAATTAACTAAAGGTTTACCTATTTTGTTTGTTTTCTCATAAAACCAACTCTCAGTTTTGTTTATTAGGTTAATATTTTCCTTACTTTCAGTTTTATTAATCTCTCTTTTATTTTCAAAATTTCAAATTTGGTATTTAATTTGGGGTTACTAATTTATTTTTTCTAGCTTTTTTTAGTTGCATGCCCAATTCATTGATCTCTTTATTTTAAGGGAGTGAGAATCTAGAGATATAAAATTTTCCTTAAGAACTGCCTTGGCTGCATCCAATAAATTTTGATATGTTGTTTCATTATTGTCATTCTCTTGCATGAAATTATTTGTTGTGTCTGTTATTTGTTGTTTCACCAACTCATTCTTTAGAATTAGATTATTTGTAAGAACAAAAGGTCAAGAATTTCAAGTAAATTAATGAAAAAAAATGCCAATGAAGGTGGCCTAGTTGTGCCAGATCTAAAACTATTTTATAAAGCAGTAGTCATGAAAACCATTTGATGCTGGCTAAGAAATAGAGTAGTCAATCAGTGGAATAGGCTAGATTCACAGGACTAAATAGTCGATAACTATTGCAATCTAATGTGTGACAAACCCAAATACCTCACTTTTTGGAGTAAGAAATCACTATTTGACAAAAACTGATTAAAAAGTTGGAAACTATATGAAAAGATGCTCCAAGTCATTATTAATCAGTGAAATGCAAATTAGGACAACTCTGAGATACCACTACACACCTGTCAGATTGGCTAGAATAACAGGGAAAGAAAATGTGGAATGCTGGAAGGGATGTGGGAAAACTGGGACATTGATACATTGTTGGTGGAACTATGAATACATCCAGCCCTTCTGGAGAGCAATTTGGAACTATGCTCAAAAAGCTATCAAAGTGTGCATACCCTTTTGACCCAGCAGTGTTACTACTGGGCTTATATCCCAAAGAGATTTTAAAGAAGGGAAAGGCGCCTGTATGTGCAAGAATGTTTGTAGCAGCCCTCTTTGTAGTGGTCAGAAACTGGAGACTGAGTGGATGCCCATCAATTGGAGAATGCCTGAATAAATTGTGGTATATGAATATTATGGAATATTATTGTTCTGTAAGAAATGACCAGCAGGATGATTTCAGAAAGGCCTGAAGAGACTTACATGAAGTGATGCTGAGTGAAATGAGCACGAACAGAAGGTCATTATATACTTCAACAACAATATTATATGATGATCAATTCTGATGGATGTGGCCCTCTTCAACAATGAAGATGAACCAAATCAGTTCCAGTAGAGCAGTAATGAACTGAACCACCTATACCCAGGGAAAGAACTCTGGGAGATGACTATGAACCACTACATAGAATTTCCAATCCCTCTATTTTTGTCTGACTGCATTTTTTATTTCCTTCATAGGCTAATTGTATACTATTTCAAAGTCTGACCTTTTATACAGCAAATTAACTGTTTGGACATGTATACATATATTGTATTTAACTTATACTTGAACATATTTAATATGTATTGGTCAACCTGCCATTTGGGGGAAGGGGTGGGGGGAAGGAGGGAAAAAGTTGGAACAAAAGGATTTGCAACTGTCAATGCTGAAAAATTACCTATTCATATATCTTGTAAATAAAAAGCTATTAAAAAAAAGAAAAATTGGAAATGAATATGGCAGACACTAGCCATTTACTCATACCTAACACCATATACAAAGAGAAGTTCGAAATTTGTTCATGATTTAGACAAAAAAAGTTGTATTATTAGCAAATTATAAAAACTAAGGATAGTTTACCTCTCAGATCTGTGGAGAAGGAAGGAATTTGTGGCCAAATAAAGTACTGGAGTATATTAATGAATGCAAAATGGGTAATTTTGATTATATTAAATTAAAAAGGTTTTGTACAAACAAAACCAATGCAGAGAAAATTAGAAGTGAAGCCATGAACTGGGGAAAATTTTTATATTCAAGGGTTCTAATAAAGATGTCATTTCTAAAACATATATAGAATTGACTCAAATTTATAAGAATTCAAGCCATTCTCCAATTGATAAATGGTCAAAGGATATGAATAGACAGTTTTCAGATAATGAAATTAAAACCATTTCAAGTCAAATGAAAAGGTGCTCTAAATCAATATTGATCAAAGAAATGAAAATTAAGACAACTATGAGATACCATCACACACCTATCAGATTGGCTAAGGCAGATGTTATAGGTGATGTGGGAAAACTGGGACACTAATACATTGCTGGTGGAACTGTGAACTGATCTAGGCATTCTGGAGAGCAATTTGAAACTATGCTCAAAAAAATTATCAAACCGTGCATACCCTTTGATCCAGCAGTATTTCTACTGGGCTTGTGTCCTAAAGAGACCTTAAAGGAGGGAAAGGGTCCCACATGTGCAAAAATGTTTGTTGCAGCCCTTTTTGTAGTGGCAAGAAACTGGAAACTGAGTGGATGCCCATCAGTTGGGGAATGGCTGAATAAGTTATGGTGTATGAATGTTATGGAGCATTATTGTTCTATAAGAAACTATTGTGATATGGGAGTCACCTCCCAGTGGCTGCTGGAGGTCTAATTCAGACCTATAGAATGAATCTCTTCCTTTGAGAGGATTATGATGATACAAGGAGACTGAAAGGCAGTTGTGTTCTCTGACCTTTCTCCTCTTCCCTCTTGCCTCCAATTTATTTCATTCCCAATCCACAAGGAACATTTGTGTTAGAAAAGGTTGCTTTGCAACTCCCTCAAGTGTTATGGTTCACAACTGTGGAGGCTCTCAGAGAATTGACCTGCCCCTTCACTTAGGCATGGTCCTTAACAAGAAATGATCAGCAGGATAATTTTAGAAAGGCCTGAAGAGCTTTATATGAACTGATGCTAAGTGAATTATAAATGAGTAGAATTAGGAGATCATTATTCACAGCAACAACAAAATTATATCTGATGATTTCCAACAATGAGATGACTGAGGCCAGTTCCAGTGATCTTGTGATTAAGAGAGCCATCTACACATAGAGGACTGTGAGAATTTAGTAGGGATTACAACATAGCATTTTTACTCTTTTTGTTTTTGTTTGCTTGCATTTTGTTTCTATTCTCTTTTCCGTTTTGATCTGATTTTTCTTGTGCAGCAAGATAACTGTATCAATATGTACACATATAATTGATTTGACATATGTTTTGTCATGTTTAATGTATATTGGATAACTTATCATCTAGGAGAAGGGGTGGAGAAAAGGAGGGAAAATTTTAAAACAAGGATTTAGAGGAGTCAATGTTGAAAAATTATTCATGCATATGTTTTGAAAATAAAAACTTTAATAAAATTTTTAAAGGATTAAATTATTTAGTTTGCAATTGATTTTGTTATATTTTTCCCTGGCTCTTTATTACATGTAATTTTTATTGCTTCAAGATCTGAAAAAGATGCATTTACAACTTCTGCCTTCCTTCATTTGATTTTCAGATTTTTATGCCCTAATACATGGTCAATTTTTGTGTAAGTTCTATGTACCTCTGAGGAAAAAAGGTCCTTTTCTCACTCCATTCAATTTTCTCCAAAGGTCTATGATATTTTCCTTCCTCCTTCCTTACCACTGCTCACTGAGAATGCGAAAGTCATTTAATATAGGTTATATATGTGTAGTCATGCAAAATATTTCCATAGTAGGCATGTTGTAAAAGAAAACATAATGTAGTACTAGAGAAACTGAGGCAAATAGTGACTGATTTAATTTCAAGTGGAGAGTTTAATAAGGTAGCTGACTGTATGGGAATATGTTCCAAAGTACTTGGCATAGAGAAACTAAAGTGGGGCGTGAGCTAGATGGGGAGAAGACACACGACTTTCTAAGCTTCTTCTACCCTTTATCAATTTATATCGAGCCTCAAAATAGTCTTGATTGACAATTCGTAAAGATAAGAGTAAACCACCTCAGAAGAAAATCTTCAGTCTCGCCAAAAAAGGTTGGTTCCGGGGCCAAGGGGGAGATCGGCGCAGAATGGGAGAGAAATTAGGTTCTGAGGAGAGTCTCAAACCGAGGGTGAAGGCACAGATCTCAGCACAAGCTCGCAGCCCCAACCCTCAGTACCGGCTTTTCCTTGGGGCAGTTGTGATCCTGCACGGCAGGAGGACGCAGCCTGGTCAGCCTCAATCTGCACAGTGGGAGCTCGGCTTAGCATAGAGTTTCCAGGCCGATTTGCATCAGGCAGAGACGCTGGCAAGTTTGTGGCAGTCTCACAGTCAGCGCTAATACCACAGTCCCATCAGGAGGCTCTGGCCTGGGGCGGTGACACTTCACCACTAGCTCTAGCCGAGGGCAATCGATAATCTACTCAGCCCTACTAACAGTTTGATAGCTGGCCAGTGCTGAATCCACTCTGCTGGGAAGGAAAACCTCACTCAGAGCACTCTTACTTCAGAGTGGAAATCGGTTTACATCTCCCTGCTCTGCAGAGGAAGATGGTAACCCCTGCCTAGAGACCTACCCTAAAGGCTTTAAAACATGAATAAAAAGATGAAAGAACAATCGACAGCTTCTATGCAGAAAAAGAGCAGGTCAGCAAACCTGAAGAGATCCTCAAACAGCAAAATGCATCAGACTGTCCTCCTTACATAATGCTCTTCTAGAAGAGACCATTAAAAGTCTCAAAAGAGTTAGAAGATAAATGGGAAAGGAAAGAAGCTCTTACAAGAGAGAAACAACTTCCTGAAATACGAATTGAAAATAAAGAATTCACTACAAAGTAGGATTTGTGAATTGAAAAGACAAAGAACTCGCAAGAAAGAGTAGGATCTGTGAATTGGAAAGAAAAACTAAAAAAAAAATTAGTGAAATGGAAAAAATTCCACAGACCAAAACAATACATTCAAAAACTCAATTGGACATATACAGAAAGAAGTAAAAAAAGCTAATGAAGAAAATAATTTTAAAAATTAGAACTGAACAAATTGAAACTAATGATTCATTGAGACAGCAAGAATCAGTCAAGCAAAACAAAAAATACAACTGAAAAACCACGAATTATCTACTTGCAAAATGACAGACTTGGAAAATAGATCTAGGAGAGTTAACTGAGGATTATTGGACTTTCTGAAAACTATGATGAAAAAAAAGAGCCTAGATATATTTTACAAGAAATCACAAAGAGAACTGCCTAGATGATAGAATCAGGAAGGTAAATAGGATTCAAAGAATTCATCGAACACCTTCTGAAAGAACCCTAAAATAAAACCCCAAGGAATATTGTGAAAATTCAGAACTATAAGATTAAGGAAAAATTTTAAGAGACAAAACCATTTAAATACCGAGGTGCTACATAGATCACCAAGATCGGCTGCTCTTACATTAAAGGAAAGAAGGGCCTGAATATGATATTCCGAAAGGACAAGAACTTGAGATGCAGCCAAGAATAAACTACCCAGCTAAGCTGAGCATTTTCTTCCAGGGAAGAAGATGGACATTTAATGAAACAAATGGAATTCATTTGTTTCTGAAGAAAACCAGAACTAAACAAAAAATTTGATCTCCAAGAATAGAACTCAAGAGATGCAGAAAGGTAAAAATAACTCTTGAGAATTGTATTCTGTTGTGGATATACAAAAGAATACATGTATAATTTGATTGTACTGATATAACATAAAAAGGGAAGTAGATATGGAAAGGGATGATGGCAGAATAAGGTGGAAGGAGGATAAAAGAGGGAAACCACATCCCACAAAGAGGCTAAGAAAACTTATCATATCTGAGGGAATTTAGAGAGGGGAGGAACATTGTGTGAATCTTAATCTCATCAGAGTTGGCTCAAAGAAAATAATTGACATTTGTTTTAGAGAAAATGCTCTCGCCTCATTAAAAACGGGGAGAGGAAAAGGAAAAGAAAAGAGTAATAAGGGAAGGAAGGGGAAAGACTCAAAGGTGGGGAGGGAGGGATTATAAGAGGATAAGGTCATTGTATAAAGAGGGGTACATAAGTTTAAAAGGGGAAAGAGGGTTGGGGGAGGCAAAGAATAAGTAAAGCACAATCTGGGGTTATTAGGATGGCAGGAAATACAGAGTTAGTAATTCTAACTCGTAAATGTAAATGGGATGAACTCCCATAAAGAGGAGGCAGATAGCAGACTGATCAAAAGTCAGAACCCTACAATATGTTGTTTATAAGAAACACATTTAAAGCAGGGGATGCATATAGAGTAAAAGTAAAAGGCTGAGCAAAATCTATTATGCTTCAGGTGAAGTCAAAAAGCAGGGTAGCCATCCTTATCTGAGATAAAGCAAAAGTAAAATTGATCTAATTAAAAGAGATAAGGAAGGTAACTACATCCTGCTAAAGGGTAGCATAAACAACGAAGCAATATCAATATTAAACATATATGCACCAAGTGGTATGGCACTCAACTTCCTAAAGGAGAAGTTAAGAGAGTTGCAAGAAGAAATAGACAACAAAACTGTAATAGTAGGAGATCTCAACCTTGCACTCTCAGAATTAGACAACAAACCAAAACAAATAAGAAAGAAATTAAAGAAGTAAATAGAATATTAGAAAAATTAGGTATGTTGGATCTTTGGAGAAAATTGAATGGAGATAGAACGGAATATACTTTCTTCTCAGCAGTTCATAGAACCTATTCAAAAATTGACCATATATTAGGACATAAAGACCTCAAAATTAAATGCAAGAAAGCAGAAATAGTAAATGCTTTCTTTTCAGATCATGATGCAATAAAAACTACATTCAACAAAAGTTAGGGGGAAATAGACCAAAAAGTAATTGGAAACTAAACAATCTCATCTTAAAAAATGATTGGGTGAAGCAGCAAATTATAGATACAATTAATCATAGATTGGTTCAGGGTCTTCAGGAGAATTCAGTTTTTTTTGGATTTCAGATGGACTTGAGGAAGCAACCTCCACTCATATTTTGGATCCCTATTCTATAAAGAGAAGCAGAAATCTAATAAAAACAGATGAGTACAAAAAAGAAAGAAAGTTATAAACACAGCAGAGGAGAAGAACGGATATAAGAACAGACTGGATGGGTAGTTCATGTGCAATCATAGGATCATAGCTTTAGAGTTGAAAGTGACTATAGGGCAATGAATTTTATTCTCTCATTTAACAAATAAGGAAACTGAGGCACAAAATGTTAAGTAACTTAGTGTCATAGTGTGTAGGATTTGAACCTAGATCTTCCTAACTTATAGATTTTCAGTGTTTGATCCATTTTCTTCTCTATCCTCTGCCTTCCAAAAATAGCACTGGGGAGATTTCTCCACACATGAAATGTGACCTTTCCACAGCCATTATCTAGGAGAGAAGAGTAGAAGGGGAGAAAAAATAAGACTTGACTGTGAACTTTAGCACTCTATATTTTGAATGGTTTATGTGAGCTTCTATGTTATTTATCAATGCTAATAAAATGGCCATTAACATTGCTTTTGCATAAGCCTAGATAGATAGATAGGCAATAGATAGATGAGAGAGAGAGAGAAAGAGAGAGAGAGAGAATGAGAACGATATTGAGGAGAGAAGGGGAGGAAGAAGGAGATGGGGAGAAGGAACTTGGTCTATAGGAAATAAAATAGAACTGGCTAAAGAGATTTTGTACAACTTTGATAAATTCAGAGAGAGACAGTGACATGGAGAGACACATAGGGAGGCGATATATGAACTGATTCTTGTCTTTATATAAAAATAGCTTTCTGATATTGATAGTGAAAGGGTGACCTTCATTAGTAAAAGATTTTAAGCCCAAATCTCTAAACTAAAAGTGAAAATGCAGAGCTCAATTTTCTTATGCAAAATAGTATCAGATTAACTGAAAATTCCAGATGAAACCAGAAACTGGAAGCAAGGTGCACAATCAGTTGCCCATTGGAGCAACAACATGACTACTGACTACTGCCTAGCAGAGAATATATCAATTTATTGACCTATATTCACTTGTTAAGTACCTGATATATGCCACAAGACATCCAAACTACACTATATAAATTGTGTGATAGTTTATATATTACAATTGATAAATTCTTAGAATTTGAATATTTTGGCTGGAGACAGAAAGACAGAGACATAGAGAGATAGACATAACAGAGAAGGGATAGAGAGGGTTCAGTAAGAGCTGAGTCTATCATTAAAATCAGAATAAAACCAAGCAAAAACATCCATGCCCTCAAATAACTGAAAGGTGTGTGTCCCCTCCACACAAATACCTTGATCACATATAAATTTCATATTTGTACCATTTTCCCTATTTACACTGTCTATATGTGGACCATATTAAATGCCTTTCCACAAAAAGGTTTTTGTCAAGCTAGTTTTCAAATGTTTTCATACCTGACAGTTTGTAAAGATTCCAACACTGACCTAAATACTTTACCTCCCAGACTTTGACAGATAAAATTTTAACTTTTAACATTTAACTTTTTAATTAATTAATTAATTAATCAAACATTTAATGTTTAATTTAACATTACTTGTGTAATGCTATCATGCCATTTCCCAATGATTTTCAAAAAATGTTTTTGCCCTTGCTTGTGCCTTCCTATTGCTTTCTTCTCTCTTTTCCTTTTTCCTCTTAGAATGTAAGTACTTTTGAAGAAAAGTACTGTCTTGTTTATTTTGTTTATTTTGTTTGTATTCTTCATTTCTTATCACAGTGCATGGCACATAGTAAGCATTTAATTATTTTTTATTCATGCATTCATTCGTTAATTTCTTCATACACATATGTAATTTCTGTTCATTTTCCCAGGCCACAGATTTTTAATGGGGTGAAAGGTAATGTCCTTATGGTACTTTTGTCTCTCTTTAAATAATTTGCTAGCATTTCATGAGTTTCAGATGAATTGGATCTGTTTTGGGTATTGTTTTAAGTCACATTTTCAAATCTGCTTACTTGTTAGTTCCAGTCCTAGGTTTAAAAATATGGTTATGCTTGTCACTGTAATAGAAACTACTCATAAGACCTCATACTTTATTGCTGGTGTAATGCCTTTTTGGATAGGTGGTAGATATTGCATTTCTTTGATTTCTCCCTGGAAGCACACACTCTACACCAACATTAGAGACTATGGGAAAAGCCCTGAATTACAATTATTGATTGCCATGATCTGTTGTGCTTAGCGAAGCACTGTTAATTCCAGTCTAGACTGATTACTAGGAGTTATTTGAACACCGAGTTGTTTCTAGAGAATCATGTGGGAACATTGAGAAAGGGCAATTAATGACTGCCACTGAGTATTCTTGAGAGGGGAGGTCACCTGGCATAGTAATGGATTCTTTATTGATCTTTTGGGCATCTGCCAGAAAAAGAGGCTATCATCTCTCAGTTCATTGAAAAAAGAGAGACATTCTTAAGTTTAGGCTAAGGAAGAAATATACTTAAAGTGAGGGTTCATGGAACCCCAGGAATGGGGACCAATATGCATGTTGATGAGGTAATTCCTATTCTTTTACTTTGAGATGCTGACTGTGAGCACAGTAGCCCTGCTTCCCTAATATAGTAATTTGTCTCATTTGCAGATGCTAGAGATATAAGAGCACAAAGAACTATTCAGCAGAAATCCATATGTAAATTCCGGTATTAAAAATTTGCTATATTACAGATACTCCATCCTTTTATTCAGGCTGTAAGCAGCCACTTGAGAAAGTCTCAATAATCTTTTAATTTCTCATTGTAAATGTACCTAAACTATAATATGAGTACATTTCCCTTTTGTTTCCTGCAGAATGAGGAAAGAAAGAAGCATCTTAATTTAACGCAAAATAATTCATGATTTGAGATGATAATTGGAGATGATAAACTCTCAGGTAGGTGGTAAGATAAGAGCCACATTTTAATAGATTTATGAACTTCTATAAGTGAATATTCTTTTACTTTTAGCAAATTGTACAAAATAGAGCTGCAGTGTCATGTAAATTTTTGTTGTACTGTGTTCTGAAATTTCTTTTTTTATTCCATAAATTAAAATTTTAAAAATACTTTTTTCCAAACCTCTGACTAGTTTAGAGGAATTTGGAGGAAGCAAATATCCTAAATATTCCACTGACCAGATGTCAGAAACTTTCTACTTCATCTTCCTAACTTTCAACCCAGGATCAAAATCCTTATTGAATTTAGGACATTTTATCTACATCAGTTTATGTTTAATATTTGTGAAGTTCATTATTAATATCTTACATATGGAGATTCACTCAAGAATTTTTTTTTCTGGAAAATTTCCCAAGAGTAGCACATGGGTAATCTGCTATATTTTCTATTTCAATAAAAATTGTTATTTTGAATACTAAGTTAATATAGGCTAATCCTTTGAACAAAGGAAAAATCCTTTGAGGAGCAATAAACCCCCCCAAAAGTAGATAAGCTCATGCTGAAGCAAGACTGTGAAGATGTGATATATTAACAAAAGTTGAGGATGCACCTAATAGCTCTTGTGATAGAAAAACAAAGCTGGTTTCTGGAAATAAAGATTAAGTTGTTTACAAGAAACACATTTAAAGTAAAGTGATACATATAAAGTAAAGGTAAAAGGCTGCTCTTATACTTCAGATGAAGTAAAAAAGCAGGGGTTGTGATCCTGATCTCAGATCAAGCAAAATCACAAATAGATCTAATTAAAAGAGATAAGGAAGGAAACTACATCCTACTTAAAGGCACCATACATAATGAAGTAATATCAATACTGGACATATATATACCAAGTGGTATACCATCCAAATTCCTAAAGGAGAAGTTAAGAGAGCTGCAAAAAGAAATAGACAGCAAAACTATACTAGCGCAAAACTATACTAGTGGGGGATCTCAATCTTGCTCTCTCAGAACTAGATAAATCAAGCCACAAAATAAATAAGAAGTTAAGGAGGTAAATAGAATTTTAGAAAAGTTAGGTATGATAGATCTTTGGAGAAAATTGAATAGAGACAGAAAGGCCTAAACTATTTCTTCAGTGGTTCATGGAAGCTATACAAAAATTGACTATATATTAGGGAATAAAAACCTAAAAATTAAATGCAGAAAGACAGAAATAGCAAATGTATCTTTTTCAATCATGATGCAATAAGAATCACATATAATAAAGAGCAAGGAAAAAGCAGACCAAAACTTAATTAGAAACTAAATAATCTAACTCTAAATAATGAGTGGGTGAAATAATAAATCTTAGACACAATTGATTATTTCTTCCAAGCAATTGACAATAACGAGACAACATACCAAAATTTATGGGATTGTCGCCAAAGCAATTCTTAGGGGAAGTTTTATATCTCTAGATGCTTGAAATAGAGAAAGAGAAAATCAATGAACTTTGCATGCAACTAAAAAAGCTAGACAAAGACCAAATAAGCTCTCCAAGTAAATACCAAATTTGAAATTCTGAAAATAAAAGGAAAGATTAATAAAACTGACAGTAAAAAAAAAATCTATTGAACTAATAAACAAAACTAAGAGCTGGTTTTATGAAAAAAACCAACAAAATAGATAAACCTTTAAGTTAATTTGATCAGAAAAGAAGAAAACCAAATTGCTAAAATAAACTTTACACCAATGAAGAAAAACTGGAACAATAATTAAGAACTATTTTGCCCAACTCTATGCCAACAAATATGATAATATAAGTGAAATGTTTGAATATTTACAAAATGTAGATTCCCCAGATTAACAGAGAAGGAAACACATTACTTAAATAGTTCCATTTTAGAAAAAGAAATTGAACAGGCTATTAATCAAAGAAATCTCCAGGGCCATATGGATTTACACTTAAATTCTAGCAAACATTTAAAGAGCAATTAGTTCCAATATATGCGAAGTCTTTGGAAAAATAGGAAAAGGAGTAATCTTACTAAATTTTTTTATGACACCAACATGGTGTTTTTACCTAAACCATGTAGGGTTAAAATAGAGAAAGAAAATTATGTATGAATTTCTCTGATGAATATTTATGCAAGGATCTTAAATAAAATATTACAAAGAGATTGCAACAAGTTATCACCAGGATGATACATTATGACCAAGCTAGGATTTATATCAGGAATACAAAGATAGTCCAATATTAGGAAAACCATTTGCATCATTGACTATATCAATAACCAAACTAACACAAATCATATGATTATCTCAATAGTTGCAGAAAAACATTTGACAAAATCCAACACCTATTCCCATTAAAAACCATTCCTAGAGAGAATAGGAATAAATGAAATTTTCCTTAAAATGATCAGTAGCATCTATTTAAAAGCATCAGCAAGCATCAGATGTAATAGGGACAATCTAGAGCCATTCCCAATAAGATCAGGAATGAAACAGGGTTGCCCATTCTTTGTGGTTGATATGATAGTATACTTAGAGAATCAACTAAAAACTACTAGAAAAAAATTCACAACTTTAGCAAAGTTGAAAGATACAAAATAAATCCACAAAAATAATCAATATTTTTATATATTACTAGCAAAGTCCAGCAACAAGAGATACAAAAAAATTCCATTTAAAATATCTGTAGATAATATAAAATATTTGGGAGTCTACATGCCAAGGCAAAATAAACAACTATATGAACACAATCACAAAACATTTTCTACACAAATAAAGTCAGATCTAATCTCTTGGAAAAATATCAAGTGCCCATGGCTAGGCTGAGCTAATATAACAAAAATGACAATACTATCTAAATTAAGCTACTTATTCAGTGCCATTTCAATCAAATTCCAAAGAAATTACTTCACAGAACTAAAAAAAAAAAAAAATTATAACAAAATTCATCTGGAAAAACAAAAGGTCAAGAATTTCTAAGGAATTAATGAAACAAAATGCAAATGAAGGTGACCTAGCTGTGCCAGACCTAAAACTGTATTATAAAACCTATTGTCAAAAGCATGTGGTATTGGCTAAGAAATAGAGCAATTGATCATTGGAATAGGTTAGATTCACAAGACAAAACAAACAATGACTGTAGCAATCTCATGTTTGAAAAATCTCAAGTGCCCAGCTTTTGAGATAAGAACTCACTATTTGACAAAAACTGCTGGGAAAATTGGAAATTAGCATGGCAAAAACTAAGCAGTGACCCATACCTAAAAATTCTATCAAGATAAGATCAAAATGTGTTCATGATTTAGACAAAAAGTGTGACATTATAAGCAAATTAGAAGAACAAAGGATCATTTACCTCTCAGATTTGTGGAGAAGGAAGGAATTTGTGGCCAAAGAAGAACTTGAGTACATTACTGAATGCGTAATGAATAATTCTGATTATATTAACTTAAAAAGTTTTTGCACAAACAAAACCAAAGTAGAGAAAATTAGAAGGGAAGCAATGAAAGGGGAAAAAAATTATATTCAAGGGTTCTAATAAAGATGTCATTTTTATATATAGAATTTGCTCAATTGATAGTCAAATGATATCATTTCTAATCATACGAAAAGGTGCTCTAGATCACTAATGATCAGAGAAATGCAAATAAGACAGCTTTGAGGTACCACTACACATCTCTCAGATTGGCTAACATGACAGGTAATATAATGAGGAATGTGGGAAGGAATGTGGGAAAACTGGGACACTAATACATTGCTGGTGAAATTGTGAATGATTTCAACCATTCTGGAGAGCAATTTGGAACTATGCTTAAAAAAGGCTATCAAATTGTGCTTAACCTTTGGTTCCATCATTGTTCTACTGAGCTTATATACTAAATTGATCATTAAGGAGGGGCAGGGAACCACATGTGCAAAATGTTTGTGGCAGCCATTTTTGTGGTGGCAAGAAACTGGATACTAAGTGGATGCCCATCAATTGGAGAATAGCTGAACAAGTTATGGTATATGAATGTTATGGAATATCGTTGTTCTATTAGCAATGATCAGTAGAATGCTTTCAAAGAGGCCTGGAGAGACTTACATGAACTCATGCTAAGTGAAATGCGCAGAACCAGGAGATCATTATATATGGCAACAGCAAGATTATCCAATGGTCAATTCTGATGGACATGGCTCTCATCAACAATGAGGTTATTCAGACCAGTATCAATGGGTTTTGTGATGAAGAAAGTCATCTATACCTAAAGAGAGAACAGTGGGAATTTAAATATGGACCATAACATAATATTTTCACTCTTTTTGTTATTTGCTTATATTTTGTTTTTTTTTCTTTTTTTTCCCCTTTTTGTTCTGATTTTTCTTGTGTAGCATGCTATTTGTGCACATTTAACAATCATTTGCCAACTGGAGGAGGGAAGAAAAAGAAGAGAAAAAAATCATAACACAAAGTGTTGTAGGGGTGAATGTCAAAAATTATTCTTGTATATATTTTGAAAATAAAAAGTTATAATTAAAAAAATAAAACAAAACAAAAAAACAACTTTTTTTCTATAGTTGTCTTAAAGATGACAAGTCATATGGTGGTTGAATTGGAGTGGCAAAAGTTAACTTTTTTCCCCTCAGAAACTTCTGTCTACTAACTCTCCTTTTGAAAATAGAGTTGGGCTGGAGAAGCTAGAGTAAATGCAGGAACTTTCCCAATATCTTCCCCAAAATGCTTAAAAATTTTTTTAATAATGATTCTAAACAAATTTAGATCACCCAAAAAATGAAGCAGAACATTTTTCAAGGTCTGTGATGCCAGAGTAGGAGTTCAGCATGCAACCCTGGCCCCAGTCCTAGGCTCTCTTGAGCTGAACCTCTGAATCAACAGTAATACTGATGGCTTCCTGACTTCTCAGCCCAGAGACACCATAGAGGAGCTGGAAGGTCAGCAGAAAAGGTCTGTAGAACCAGTAGGAACCCAGCATGCAATCCCAGTGCAGATCTGGCCCTGACTCAGCTCCAGCCTAGACATCAGCTTCAGTGAGATAGGGCCTTTGAATCAGCAGCAGTACTAGAGGCTTTAGGAACTCTTAGCCCTGGGACACCAAGGAGGACTTGAGAAGTCAGTGGAGAGGGTCTGGGGCAAAGAGGTGGAAGACTGATGCCATTTCCATCACAGTCCAAGCCAGTAGAGTCTCTGTCCAGACCAGCACACACAGCTATAGTGCGACAGGGACACTCTTAACAGCTCCTGAACAAAATAAAAGAGTGTTTGTGTGTGCAGATCTTGTATTTTTAAATCGACAGGAGTCAGGAATTCAGGTTAGGGGAAAATCGTCATTCTTTATTTTCAGTGAAGACGAATCAGATGGAAGAAATGGGATAGAATGTGTTAGTGATAAGAAATCTGACCAGAACCAAACCCGCTCAGTTCAAACCAGGCCCAATTTCTCCCAACTTCTCTTCCTGTCTCCCTCTCCTCCACCCACCAAAATTGCCATTTCCTAAAAACATCAGGACTTTAAGGAGAGTGGGAGGGATCATTTTTATCCAATCATGTATATTAATAGTATAGCCCAATTATTTTTAGCCTCACTCTTGGGACCTCATTTATCAACCAAACCTCAGCCCATTACATCTCCTCTTTCTTTTATTTTTAGAACACAGGTGGATGCCATCCCGCTCTCAGGGTCAGAGCCCCAAGGGGAGGTGATCACAGCCTTCCCTTCTCAGAAGGGGGAAAGACCGAAAGGGGTGACCAGCCTCCCCTGACTTCTCAGGAAAGGCGGTGAAACCAAAAAAGGAGATGTCAGCCTGGACTCTCAGGAAGGAGATGAAAAGCAAAAAGGGAAATGGGGGTTCAGGGGTTTCTGGGCGAAGGGTCTTTTATGCAAAACCCATCAGCATGGGGGTATTACAAACACAACAATAACGCAGAGGCTTTGGGGATGACCCTCCCCCAGTCAGTCAGGCCATGAAAACAAACATGAATTTTACACCAAGTAGCGGAAACAAACAATATAAATCAAAATTGGTGTTGGAAAAGATCAAGAAGTCCTAGAAGGTGGGTATTAAACAAATCACACATCACCTTCTTCAGCCCAAAAGAGATAGTCCAAAACCAATCTATTGTCCATTTTTCCAATGTCAGGGAATCCAATGATCCCCAGAGTTTTTTGAAGTCCTCAAAAGTCTTTTTGTTTAGGGGAATCCAATGATTCCAGCAGTTTTAAGTCCTGTAAAGTTTTCATTTCTCAGAGAATCAATGATTCCTGAGGTTTTCAAATCCATGTCTAGAAATAATGATTCCTGAGGGTTTTCGAGTCCTATGGCTCAGAGAACCCAATGATTCCTTTTTTTTTTTTTTTTTTTTTTAATTTTTTTTTTATTTAATAGCCTTTTATTTACAGGATATATGCATGGTAACTTTAAGCATTAAAATTCCCCTCTTGTTCAATTTTCCCTCACCCCTCACCCCTTCCCTGATGGCAGGATGACCATAGATGTTAAATATATTAAAATATAAATTAGATAAAATAAATACATGACCAAAAGCTATTTTCGTAAAAAAATCAGATCTGAAATAACAATTAGCTTGTGAAGGAAATCAAAAATGCGGGTTATTTAAATAAATTTGGGAATTAATGTAATGGTTTTTAGTCATCTCCCAGGTTCTTTTTCTGGGCATGCTGGTTCAGTTATTTTGCTCCATTGGAAAATTTCGTTGATCCGTTGCTGAGGATGGCCTTCCATCAGAACTGGTATTGTTGGAATATATAATGATCTTTCCTGCTCATTTCCTCAGCATCAGTTCATTAAGTCTCCAGGCCTTTCTGAAATTATCCTTTGGTATTTCTTAAAAAGTAATTTCCATAATATTCATACAAATTTATTACCATTCTCCAACGTGGACATCCATTCAGTTTCAGTTTTTAACACACAAAAGGGCTCCAAAACATTCTTACAGGTCCCTTTTCCCTTCTTTACAATCTCTTTGGGATAAATTCCAGTAGTAACCTGTGGACGGGTATACAGTTTGAAACGACTAATTAAACTACTCTCCAAAATGGTTGGATTCGTTCAACTCCACCAACAATGCACAATGTAGTTTTCCCATCCCCTCCAACAATTTTGTTTTCCTGTCATCTTGCCAATCAAGGTGTGTAATCTTGATTGTCTTAATTTGCATTTTCTGATTAATAATGACTTGGAGCATCTTTCATTGACTAGAAATAGTTTCAATTTCTTCTCAAATTTCTTTCATATCAACCATTTTCAATTGGAGAATGGTTTTTTTTATAAATTGAGTTAATTCTCTATATATTTTAAATGAGGCCTTTATCAGAACCTTTCTTAAAATATTTTCCCCATTTTTCTTCCCTTCTAATCTTGTCTGAATTAGTTTTGTTTGTACAAAAAGTTTTAGTTTGGTATAATCAAATTTTCTATTTTGGATCAGTAATTCTTAGTTCTTTTTGGTCTAAAGACCTTCCCCTTCCAAGGTCTGAGAGGTAAACTATCCTGTGTTCCTCTAATTTATTAATAATTTCATTTTTATACCTAGGTCTGAACCCATTTTAATTTATCTTGGGTCGGTGTTAAATGGATCAATGGGATTTCTGCCATATTATTTCCCAATTTTCCCCAAATTTTATGAAAATAAGTTCTTATCCCAAAAGCTGATCTTTGGGTTTTCAAAGACTAGGTTGCTATTTTTTTGCTTTTTTCCCTTGAAACTAATCTATTCCACTGATCAATAATTTTCCTTAGCCAATACAAATGTTTTGGAACTGCTGCTCTAAATAATTTTAGATCTGGTACAGCTAAGCCACCTTCATTTGATTTTTTTTTCATTAATTCCCTTGCAATTCTTGACCTTTTGTTTTCCATATGAACTTTGTTGTTATTTTTCTAGGTCAGAAAATAGTTTTTGGGGTTGATTGGTATAGGCTAAATAAATAGATTAGTTTAAATATTGTCATTTTATTATATTAGTGCCCTATCGAGATTTAATATTTTTCCAATTGGTTAGATCAGACTTAATTTGTTGAAAAGTGGTTGTTTTTGCTCATAAAGTTTCTGATTTTCCCTTGGCAGATGATTCAAATATTTTATATTTCATAATTTTGAAATGGAATTTCTCTTTGTAACTCTGATTTATTTTATTATGATATATAAGAATGGTGACTTATGTGGGTTTATTTTAACCCAAAACTTTGCTAACGTTGTGGATTATTTCTAATAACTTTTGAGAATTTGAGGTTCTCATATACCATCATTCATGGAAGGTGTAATTTCTTTCCCTATTCCTATTCTTATTCCTTTAATCTTTTCTCAGCTCTTATTCTATACTAGCATTTCTAATAAATTAAATATAACTGATAGTGGGCAACCTTGTTTCCTCCAGATCTTTTGGGAATGGGTTTGGTTTGTCTCCATTACATATGATGCTTACTGATGGTTTTGAATAGTGCTGTTATTTTAAGGAAAATCCATTTAATGCTATACTCTCAAGTGTTTTAATAGGAATGGATTTGGATTTTATCAAATGTTTTTCTGCATCTATTGAGATGATCATATGGTTTTTTAATTTGAAACATGGCCAATTATTTGATAGTTTTCTAATATTAACCAGTCCTCTTCCTGGTATTCCTACTTGATCATATTATTATCTTAGATGATTTTCTGTAGTCTTTTTTTAATATCTTCTTTAAGATTTTAGCATCAAACATTAGGAGATTGGTCTATAATTTTCTTTCTTGTTTTCATACCTGGTTTAGGTATTCATTGATGTCTGTGTCATAGAAGGAATTTGGGACTCCTTCATTCCTATTTTATCAAATAAATTTATATGCATTGGCCAATTTTCTTTAAATGTTTGGTAAAATTCATAAAATCCATCTGTTCTGGGGTTTTTTCTTAGGGAGTTGTTTAATTCCTGTTCTATTTCTTTTGCAAATGGGAATTCAAACAATTTACTTCCTCCTCTTTAGTCTGGGAAGTCTATATTTTGGGGAGTCCATTTCATTTAGGTTATCAAATTTATTGGCATAAAGTTGGAAAATAACTCCTTTTAAATTTTCTAATTTCCTCTTCAGGGGAAAGTTCTCCCTTTTCATTTTAAGACTATTTTATTTCCTCCCTCCTTTTTCTAATCAGATTTACCAAAGGCTTATCTATTTTATTGGCTTTTTTAGAACCAACTCTTAGTTTTATTAATTGTTCTGGTTTTTTCTTTCAATTTTTAATTTTCCTTTTAATTTTAAATTTCCAATTTTATTTGATTGGGGTTTTAATTTGGGTCTTTTTAGTTTTTTATTGCAAGCCAATTCATTAATCTTTTCTTTCTCTGTTTATTCAAGTAAGCCTCTAAGGATATAAATTCCCTGTTTTACCCTTTGGTGATCCCAAAATTTGTTGATTTCATTTGTTTATTTGGGGTTATTAATTGTTTTATAATTTGTTTCACCCAATTTCTTTAAGAAGATTGTTTTTTCCCAATTACTTTTTGGCTTTTTTTTTTGTTGAAGTTTTTTGATATGATTGAAAAAAGCTTTATTTTTGCTTTTTGATTTAATTTAGGTTTTTAGTCCTAATATTAATTTTTTAATAGGTTCCATTTCTCTGGAAGAAAGTATATTTCTTTTTCTCCATTCAATTTTCTAAAAAAAATTTTTTAAATTTTTTTCTTTTTTTTTTTTTTTTTTGTTTTGTGGTTTGTTGTTAATTTGAAAGTGGGGTTGAGATTCCCACTTTCAGTTTTGTTTCTTTTTTCTTGCAATTCTTTTCTTTTGGGTTGGTCCATCCATTGGTTAATATGTTTAATATTGTAGTTGTTGTTTTTCCCTTTTTAGAGGATTAGTTCCTTTTTTTTTTTTGATAATTTTTTTTTTCTTGATTGGGAAAGGAATGGCCCTTTTTACTTCACCTGAAGAATAATGATTTTTAATTTTACCTTTATTGTATTCCCTGCTTTAAATTGTTTTTGTAAAAAATATTGTGGGTTTGATTTTATGTTGCTATTTTTCTTTTGGGGAGTTATCCCATTTTAATTTAGTTAAATTCTAATTTTTTTTGTTTAAAACCCCAGATTATTTTATTATTTTTGCCTCCCCAATTTTTTTTAAATTTTATTTTATATCCTGTATCTTTAAAATCCTCCCCCTTTTGGTTTTTTCCCCTTCCTTTTATTTTTTTTTTCCTTTTTCCTCTCCCCGTTTTTAAGAGAGAATTTTTCTAAAAAAATGTAATTATTTTTGTTTTGAGAACTTTGTGAGTAAGATTCCAAATGTTTTTCTAAATTTCTATGAAAGTTTTTTGCCTTTTTGTGGGATTTGGTTTTCTTTTTATCCCTCCTTCCCTCCTTTTCTGCCATTCCCTTTCCATATTCTTTTTTATGTTATATGTAAATAAATTATTGTTTTTTTTTTATATCCAAACAGAAATAAATTTCAAAGTTTTTTACCTTTTTACCTTGAGTTTTGTTGGAGATTTTTTTTAGTTTGGTTTTTTTTAGAAAAAATGGAATTATTTGTTTATTAAATTCCATTTTTCCCTGGAAGAAAATGTTTAGCGGGTGTTTTTTTGGTATCCCGTTTTGTGCTTTTGGAAAAATTTTGGTTTTTTTTAATGTAGAGGGGATTTGGGGATTTATTTTGTTTTAAATGGTTTTTTTTTTTTTTTTTTTTAAAATTTTAACAAAATTTTCCCGGGGTTTTATTTTGGTTTTTTCAAATTTCTTTTTTCCATGTATTTTACCTTGTTCCATTAACCTGGGCATTTCTTTGTGTTTCAAAATAGCATCTAGGCTCTTTTTTTCATCATAGTTTTCAGAGTCCAATAACCTCAGATTATTCTCCTAGATCTATTTTCCGGGTGTGTTTTAAGTAGATAATTTGATTTTTCCATTTGTCATTTTTTTGTTTTGTTATTTATTTTGCTGTCTCAATGAATCATTAGTTTCTATTTGTTCAGTTCTAATTTTTAAAAATTATTTTCTTATTATTGTTTTTTTACTTTTTCTGTTATGTCCAAATTTTTAAATGGGGTTTAAATTTTTTTTTTTTTTTTGAATTATTTTTTTTCCAATTACAGATCCTATTTCTTGGGTTCTTTATTTTTCCAATTTTAAATTTTTTTCCCTCACTTCCTGGGAATTTTTTAACTTTTCCAATTCATTTCAGGAATTGTTGTCTTTTAAACTTTTTCCTTTCCCCATTTATTTCTAATTCTTTTGGACTTTTAATGGTCTTTCTAGAGAGATTGTAAAGAGGCGTTGATGCATTTTTGCTGTTTGAGGCCTTTTCAGGTTTGCTGACCTGCTCTTTTTCTGATAGAAGTGTCGATCTTCTTTTCATCTTTATTCATGTTTTAAAGTTTTGGGTAGGTCTTCCTAGAAGGGTTAATTCCTTGAGAGAGGGGAGAGATGTAAACCAATTTCTAATGGGTGTTGAGTGAGAGTTTTCCCTTCCCCAACAGGAATGGAAACTTTCAGCTATTAAGTCCAATTGGGCTGTTGGGTTTTGTTCTAGAGACTAGGGTGAAAGTTACCCCCAGGCTGGAGCCTCTTGTGTGAATGTGATTATTAGCAGCTGACAGTAGACGGCTGATTCTACCAGAACTCTGCCCCGGAACTCTACCCCCATCTCTGCCATGCAAACGGCCTGGAAGTCTATGGCCCTAAGGGCCCCCACTGGGCCCAGATTGGAGGTAACCCGGCTGTGTCCTCCTGCCTGGGATCACAGCTGCCCCAAAAGCCCATGCGGGGTTGGGGCTGTGGGCTTGTGCTGAGACTGTGCTTTCACTTTCAGTTTGACCTCCTAGAACCCAATTTCTCTCCCAGTCTGTCTGATCCCCCCTTTAAAAACCCCTTTTTGGGAATAGATTTTCTTTGGTGGTGATTGTTCTACCTTATCTTATAATTGTAGCAGCAAGACTATTTTTTTGGGTCGATATAATATTGATAAAGAGGGTAAGAAAGAGCTTAGGTGTGGTCTTCTCCTTTCTTGGCTCCACCCCAAACTGTTCCTGGGGTTTTAGGTCCATGTCTCAGAGAATCCAATATTCCCTGAGTTTTAAACCACAACTTTGATGTCCAGGTAAAGCCATAACGCAGCTCTTTCAATGGTGAGCAAATCCAACAAAACCAAATTTCTTGGGTCTTTCCTTTGTTTCAAGGGTCTGCTGTCTTCTGCAATGGAAAAGGCAAATTGCTATTTACCCATCTGATTCCTTTCCATCAAGTATAAAAACCCCTTCCCAAACAGTTAGCCATCTGGTCCTTTCCCATTCACCTTTTTGGGTTCTAATCACCTGGGATTTCAAAGATGTGGAGCTGCTCCCTGGACCTGACCTTCCAGGGTTAAAACCTTTGCTGGAGCCAGTATCTTTTTCAAAAATCAAAGAATAGTATAAAGAGCTGTTTAGAAGTTTCAGGGTTACCTGTGGCTCCCATTTTTTTTTTTGGAGGAGCATCTTAATATCTCTTTTCTCCTTCCATTTCCTGTCCTTGAGTTAAAAGGTATGCCGTGGTGTAAAACATTGTGCAAAAAGTGTGCAAATTTGTCTATTAAAATATTACCCAAGTTCCTGGGTCCGCGACTTTTCAGTTCTTGGTTTTGTTGGGGCCCAGGGTGAAATCGTGTATTTTTAAATCGACAAGGGTCAGAATTGGTTAGGGGAAAATCGTCAGTCTTTATTTTCAGTGAAGAAGGATGGAGGTGGGAAAGAATCGGGTGAATGTGGGCTAGTCAAGTAGCTGACCAGCAGCCACACACCAACAGCTCGGTCTCAAACCCAGGCCCAATCTCTCCCAGCTTTCTTCCTGTCTCCCTCTCCTCCACCACCAAAATGTCATTTCTAACAACCAATCAGGACTTAAGGAGGTGGGAGGGAATTTTTATCCAATCATGTATGTTAATAGAGTATAGCCCAATTATTATTTAGCCTCACGTACTTGGGACCTCAGTGAATCAACTCAAACCTCAGCCCATTACATTTGTGGTCTGATTCCTAGAAGAATTTCTGAAAACAGCTGCATAAATCCCTTGAAGCTTGGATCAGTGCATCCTCAGCTCTGGAAACAGAAGCCTACTTTAACAAACAATTAAAAAGTCAGGAAAATGAGCAGAAAACAAACCAAAAAATGTTTCTCACCACTGAAAGTTATTATGGTTTCAAGGAGGATTAAAATATACACTCAGAAGATGATAACAAAGTCAAAGCTCCCACATTCAAAGCCTCCAAGAAAAATAAGAATTGAACTCAGGCCATGGAAGAGTTCAAAAATGACTTTGAAAATCAAGTAATAAGAGATAGAAGAAAAATAGGGAAAGAATTGAGAGAAGTGCAAAAGGAAATAAAAAAAAATCTAATGAGGATAAGGATGCCTTAAAAAGCAAAATTGGCCAATTGGAAAAGGAGGTAGAAAAGCTTACTAAAGAAAATAATTTCTTATTTCTAGCCATATGTAAAGATGCTCCAAGTCATTATTAATCAGAGAAATGCAAATTAATACAACTCTGAGATACCACTACACACCTCTCAGATTGGCTAGGATGACAGGAAAAGAAGGCTGAATGTTGGAGGGGGAAAATGGGAAAACAGATACTGATACATTGTTGGTGGAATTGTGAATGCATCCAACAATTCTGGAGCATTTGGAACTATGCTCAAAAAGTTATCAAACTGTGCATACCCTTTGATCCAGCAGTGTTACTAGTGGGATTATATTCTAAAGAGATCTTAAAGAAGGGAAAGGGACCTGTATGTGCAAAAATATTTGTGGCAGCCCTGTTTGTAGTGGCTGGAAACTGGATATTGAAAGAATGCCCATCAACTAGAGAATGGCTGAATAAATTGTGATATATGATTGTTATGGAACATTATTGTTCTGTAAGAAATGACCAGCAGGATAATTTCAGAAAGGCCTGAAGAGACTTACATGAAGTGATGCTGAGTGAAATGAGCAGGACCAGGAGATCATTATATACTTCAACAACAATACTATATGATGATCAATTCTGATAGACATGGTTCTCTTCAACAATGAGATGAACCAAATCACTTTCATTTGTTCAATAATGCAGAGAACTAGCTACACCCAGTGAAAAAACTCTGAGAAATGAGTGTGAACCACAACACATCATTTCCACTCCCTCTGTTTTTGTCCACGTGCAGTTTTGGTTACCTTCTCAGGTTAATTTTACCTTATTTCAAAGTCCAATTTTTCTTGTAAAGCAAGAAAACTGCATAAATATCTATACATATATTGTATTTAACATATATTTTAACATATTTAACATGTATTGATCTACCTGCCATCTAAGGGAGAGGATGGGAGGAGGAAGGGAAACGTTGGAACAGAAGGTTTTGCAAGGGTCAATGCTGAAAAATTACCCATGCATATATCTTGTAAATAAAAAGCGATTATAAAAAAATTAAAAAAGAAAATAATTCCTTAAAAATGGAATTGAGCTAATGGAAAGTAATGACTTTATGAAATATCAAGACATAATAAAGTAAAACCAAAAAACTGGGGGGAAAATGTGAAATCTCTCATTCCATAAACAACTGACCTGGAAAATAGATTCATGACAGACAACATAAAAATTATTGGTCTATCTGAAAGTCATAGTCAAAATAAAAGAGCATAGGAAATAGAGTTGGTGAAAGAGATAGAGGAGCTGCCAACTCCAAAGCATTAAACCTGATCAGACTACCACTTGTATGTGTGGCTATTCCCTCTGGATATATACTTTTCTTTTGTATCAGTTAGTATAAACCACTCAATCCATCAAAGTAAAAATAATCATTTGTTACATACCTACTATGTGATAGATACTCTGCTAATTATCTGTCTGCTAGTAGAGGGATTCAAATATAAAAAATATTCCAATCCTTACCTTAAAAAAAAAAACTGGCTTAAGACATTAAATATTATTCTGTACTAGACAGTGGGCCCTTTAAGAAGCATTATCATTGTGACTTAGAGAGTTAGAGCTCTGTAAACTAAGTAACAGACAAGGACTACTCAGTTTTGAGCTATCTCACAATGTGAAATTCAGTAGACAAGTTGCTGGTGTCAACAAGAAATTGGACACCATGGCACATATGTGTCCCAGAAAATTTTAGAAAACTGATTCTTTAACTTACCCATATTTACATAGCTGATGAATATATGAGATAGGCTTGAAATTCAGTTCTCTCCTACTTTTAAAATTCATTCTTTCTCTGCTATTACCATGATTTTCTTCAAGAATGGAAGTGTCACAAGGAAGAGGATTCAATGGATGCTTGATCATGAAAGATCAAAATTTTGGACATTAGAAGGAATTGTTGATATTGCTTTTCAACCATGTCAGTCATGTTTTATTCTTCATGACTCCATTAGTTTTTGGCAGAGATACTAGAATGGTTTGATATTCAGTTTTATAGATGAGGCAAAGTGATATGTGACTTGTTGATTATATAACTAAGTGTCTGAGGCCCTATTTGAACTCAGGTCTTCTTGGCTCCAGGCCTTATTCTTTAACCACCACCTAACTGCCCCTAAGGAGGAATTTACAAAGAGGCAAATATAAGTTTAGTGAAATGAAAAATTGTTTTAACAGTTAAAGCTAACCTGAAATAATATGAACCATATCAGAAAGAAATAAGTTTCTTCTTATTGAAGATTTTTAAGCATAACTTGAATAGATAATGACTTTTTAGGGATTTCATAACATTTTTTTAAATCAAGGTCAGATTGAATTAAATGTCTTTTAAAGTCCCATCTGACTATGAAATTTGGTGATTGAAGTTTCTGTGGCTCTATATGATAAAATGAAAAGAACATTGGGTCTATTATTTAAAGAACTGGACTTATATACTTACTGTGATATGTTATTAACTGTGGGGCCTTGGGCAATCGATGGAACATTTGGAGGCTCAAATGTCTCATCTGAAAGATACTGGGATTTATACAAGATAATCTCTAAGGTCCCATTCATCTGTTAATGCTTAATGAATGAAAGAATTAATTAATGAATGAATCATAGGTTTTCAAATCACCCTTTTCATCTCTAACATTGCTTCTGGATTTCTTCTGCTTCCCTTCTTTTAGAAATTAGAAAATGGAGGTCCATTGAGAGTTCAATGACTTATTTAACATAATACAAATTAATACCTTGTCTAGGACTCAAATTCAAGTTTCCTAATCCCCAGTACGATCCATTTTCCATTATGCTAAGTTGCTTCTTTCAACAATCCATATTTTAGAAAATAGTCAAGTCAAGAAATATTAAAATAATTAAGAAACAAGATTTAACATCTACTTTAAGATATTTAACATGTATTGGACTACCTGCCATCTAGGGGAAGGGGTGGGGGGAAGGAGAGGAAAAATTGGAACAGAAGGTTTTGCAAGGGTCAGTGTTGAAAAATTACCCATGCATATGTTTTGTAAATGAAAAGCTATAATAATAATAATGTCTAAAAAAAAGAAGAAGAAAAGAAGAAATAAATTTTACTTTTCACTGATTGTTGAAATCTACCTCCAGTAGTAAATAAGGGTGTGTTATACAGGGAGAGTATGTTATGGTCTGGTTTGGTTTTTCAGTGGTCTCTGGGAGCAGCCTTCTTTTCAGTTAGAGTAATCACCACAAGAACAGCCAGGTGTTAAAGTCCAAATCCTTTATTGTCTCTTTGTCTAGGGGTGGGCAACTTTCTTAGAGGCCTTCCTGCTTCTTAGTTTCAGTTAGAGAAAATGAAGGAGGAGAGCCTGCCACCAGGAACCTGACTGAAGATCGAAGTGAAACTCTCTCCTTAGTTCTGAGAGCTTAAGCTCCTGCCTCCAGTTCTCTTGTCTTCTCTGCCTCTGAATCAACCTAGCTGAGGCTCCTAACTTATATGTTCTACACTGAGGATAAACCAATCATTATATCACTAGAAAAACATTATTTTTTGTAAGATCAAATCAATCATACTGAACTTAGAGAACTATTAAATACCATGCTAAACTAGATAACCATTGTCTCATCAATTCCACTTAGTTAGTACCTTGTTTCAAGTTCTGGCTCATAACAGGAGAGAAAAGGAGATATGAACTCTTCAAAAGTTTATTGATCAGAGAGACAAATATATATATATATATATATATATATATATATATAGTTAGAATCCTAGTGTTAACTCAATGAATTTGATAGAAACAATGCTTAAGTTAACACCTTTGAGAGTTCACACATTAGCTCATACATTAGTTCACACATTTGGGAGATTTCAGGGTTCAATATGAGATATCTAAATTCACACCTCCCATAATCCCACTCTCAGAGGAGAAGTCAGTCTTTGAGTTTACACCTCTAAAAGAACATAAAAAGAGCTTCAGTCAGTCAGTCAGTCAGTCAGTTCAGAAGATTGCCAGGAGCTGGAGTTGAGCTAGAGGCAGAAGCTGGAAGAGCAAAAAGACAAGCTGCAAGAGCTCTTGGAACCAATCAGAGAGATAGGCTTTTAAGAAAACTAACTGCGCTATTTTGGAAGAGACAATAAAAGACTGTACTTAAATCCCTGGCTGTGTTTGAGGTGATTATTGATCAGAACTGAAACTAAGACTGCCTTCAGAAAACCTCCCCAAGAAACCTGCTCCCAGAGAACCATCATATATTACACAAAAGAAAAGAACACTACATGTGTGTGTGTGTGTGTGTGTGTGTGTGTGTGTGTGTTTCTCCCTCCAATGCTTATAGACTTGATACAAAATACTCTTTGATGTTCCATAGCACAATCTACTGAGATATAAATAATTGAGCCCTGATCTTGGTTACTTAGGCTGAGATGTAAATAGCTGAGATACACATCAAGGTAAACTTATCATACCAATGTCCTCAAGTACCTTTCTCCCAAATGCCTTTAGTCTCTATTGTGGACTGTTTTTCCTGTCTTAACATCAAAGGTAAGCCTTTGATCCATTGTAGAGTAGAGTTTGCATTTTGCTTCAGTCACTAGGTTCCTTATCATTAACAAGTATGTCTTTGCCATCCAACAAAAAAGGGAGGTTGGTGAGTCAAGTTATTATAAGATTCAAGACCTGGAATGTATTTTTACCTCCTGGCCCTCTGCAACTGGTAAATATCAGGAAAGAAGTGTTGAATGTCTCTGTATACAGCTATCCCTTCCATATCATAACTTTCCCCATGACAGTTTCACAATATTGTAGGTTGGCATAACAAATTAAATAGAATTTTGGGAGGAGTTTGTGGAAGCCGCAGACATGCAAAGATCAGCAGAAAACACAGAAAAAGTTTGGGCACTCAGAAATTCATGAAATATATGTATTGTATAATATCAATCTAAATTTTGAAATAAGATACTATAAATACCTCATAAAAGAAAAAGAAAACAACAAGAACAACAACAAAATTTCTTCTTTGATTTTAAGGGAGGGCCAAAAAATTCTGCAAGAAATTTCAAGACTGCAGGGGTGGCCCTTCACACCCCACATATGAAAGGATAGCTACAATCTCAGAGACTGAAAAATGTTTTTTTTTCCTATTTATCTAGTATGGGACTTTTATTGGAAATGTATTTTTCTTCTGATATAATTGGACATTCATACATATAGATAACACCATAAAGTACCCAGATTACTTTATTATAATAGAATTTTGTGTAATTAGCATCTCAAGGCTGGAGGTCAACCAAAGGCAGAAGTATTTAAACTACCAAAAAATATTCTTTTTATTAAATTTATCCTCAAAGGCAGTGGAGTGAAGTAGAAAAGGCCTTGAATTTGGAGTCAGAAAAGGTGGTTTACTGTCATGGGTCTAATAACTGTAATAATTTTTAAAAGTCACTTTTTGTCCCCTAAGTCTCCATCTATGAAATGAGGGATTCAGGGGACAGCTAGATGGCTCAGTAGTCAAATCCAATCTCAAACACTTAACACTTACCAGCTATGTACTACAGGCCTCACAAAAATAAATAACCAAATAAATAAATGAGGATTTTGGCTCTATGGCCACATGAATTTATAAGAGAACAGATTAGTTGGAAGAATGTGTTCTATAAAAACTTTTTCAAAATCATTTTATCTCCGTGATCTGATTCTCTGTTATGCCACAGTTCTCTTTTATTGTCCTGATTCAGTTTCCCTAATTATCTTTATCCAGTCCTGCCGCCTGTTTCCCTTAAGTGTTCTGCCTCTGTTAATAATTGTCCTGTGAAACCACCCTCCCTCTTAATCAGAATATTTGATAAGGATAAAAGATCTTATGTTTTAGAATATCAGGATGCCTCTTCCCATCCCAGGCTATCAGAATATCAGATACCATCTTATCAAGATACCTCCCCCCATCTCTGGTGGCTCACCCCACCCTGTCAGAGTTCTGTTCCTGCTTTCAGCACCCTGAATCTGCCCCTGCATCTGAGCTATGTGTATATATGTCATTGAGAATGTACATTGTTGGCTGGATTTTTGGAGATGATAGTCTCATTCAGCCCTGGGACCAAACCATGGATCCATTTGGTCCCAGTACATCTCTCCCTTTTAAATAAATTATTAAATACTCTCTTATCTCTATCTTGCCTCGGTTTCTCCAGCATTACACTCACTATTTTCTGATTGGTTTGTTTTGCTGGGTGTTTTGAGAGTTTACAGTAGCTCTTCTTCCTATAACTGATATATTAGGGATGGTTAAATTTCTGTTTCCCAAAAAAAATCTCCCCAAACAGAAATAAAGAATTCAACCCCAGTCCAGCTTGTTCTCATTTTCTATTCTATACTACATTGCAGAGATGAGCTTTCATTATAAATAAAAATTTTCAAAGTCATCTAAGAATGATAAACACAAAATACAACCAAATGAATAAATACTACAATGGAAAAAAAAAAGTTTGGATATGGAGTAAAAGAACCTTGGTTTCCCACTTACTATATACCTATGAGTCCTTTCTTGAGTCCTGGGACTTGGTTTCCTTATCTATAATATAAGTTAGATTTCACCCTTTCTCTCCTCATTTATTGAATATATCTTCACATCCAGATAACCAGCTCAAGAAGTTTCTGTGCCTTCCAATGATTTCTAGAATAAAATACACACTCTTGTGTATTTAAAGAATTTTACAATCTGGATTTGACTCTTTTTTTTTTGTCTGTTCTAATACATATCACTTCCCCTTACTTATGGGCAACAATGTGGAACAATGGATAAATAAGAGTTCTAGACCTAAATCACACACTTTCTGGATGTGTGATCTTGGGCAAATCACTTAATACTGGTTTGCCTAATCTTTAAAATGAGGTGGAGAAGGAAATGGTAAACCACTCCAATATCTTTGCTAAAAATTCCCCAAATGGGATCAGTAATATGTGATTGAAATGACTTAATAACAAAAACCACCCTACATGCTGTACATCCCACCTGAGCTAGTCTCCTTGATTTTATCCATAGTAGCCATTTCATTTCCTGAATAAATGCTTCAGTGTAAGCTATACTTAATATCTGAAATAGTCTCCTTTCTCATCTCAGCCCCTTGAAATGCCTAACTCATTCAAAGTTTAACTTGTGCTATTCCTACACATTTTTCTTAATTTACTCCAATTTAAAAAAAAAATTTTTGTATTAACTTTGTGTATATGTTGGATTTATGTATCTATGTACAATTTATTTTCTTCATGTTGAATCTGTTTCTTGAAGGTCGGTTTTTGTTTTTTTTCATTTTCTTTCATTATAATAGCACCTACTTCACAAGATTGTTTTGAAGATCCAATGAGATAATGTTTGTAATTGTAGCACACTACATGACACATAGTAGATGCTTAATAAACGCTTATTCTCTTACTCTTCCATTTGTCATTTTTGTGTATTATTCACAGCATGGTATAAAAACTTGTGGAATTGAATTGAATTATTTATTCATTTATTTGGATACTCTCTCCACTAGTACACATTCCAATCCCTATAACACCTCTCATTTAATGAGATTCTTGACTATATCTTCCTATAAGTTCACCATAAAGGATTCACTCAATGTGTTTCAGATAATCTCTTTTGTATTGTTTAATATACCTTTGGCATGCAGTTAGCTATTATTCCTCATTCTTAATAAATGAAAGACCCATCTCTTTTTTTGACCACAACTCATTACATTCAAATAGTTTTCATCTTCCTTTATGTAGTCAGAGGCAATCTATTCTTTTTTTTAAAAGGAGTGAATGATTCAATTATATTTCACACTTTGAAGGAAGATATAAAGAAGGTCTATGGTGCAATATTTAGGAAAAAAATGAAGCCAAGGGTATCTCATTGTCAGCCTTGTTGATTGTGAATTGTTTATTGTAGTCTTGGTGACGATAGTATCCTCTTGTAGTTCTAGTAATCTTTTTTGTTTTTTTTTTAAATAGAGAATGGTGGGGCAGGGAGTAGAGGCAATACAAAACAAAGATATTTTCTAAATGTCATTTAATATGCCAAGTATTCTTTGATGATAAATCCAAACCTCTACAGAGAATTAAGGTTTTCAGAAATTTTAAGCTGTTTGATCTCATTAAAAATGGTAATCATTTGAGAGGCTTATCCCAGTTGCTAACCAAATACCCTCATAGGGTATTATACAGAATGCAGGAGACGGAAAAAACTGAAAATGAGTAAAGATGAGTGATTAATCTAGAGAAGTCGAGTTGGGGCCATATGTTTAGATTCTGGAGAATGTTGTGTCTCTAGCAGGATTGGATGATGTGTTAGTTTTCAAATTGCTCATGAGAGATGTATGATTCATGTTCTAGCTCAGTAAAGGTCATTCTAATCACAGAAACTCAAAACACAAATGGAAACGTTGACAAAATTTGTTCAAATCTAGTGTTTACTTTTCCAGTATAGTGCTTGGAAAATTCATATGTTCCTTTCTGTTTAACAACTATTATGGTACAGCTACTTGTTTGGGGATTCATTCTTCACAAGTTTTGAGGAATTGAGAGTACTCAGAAAACAAAATTCTTTATATATATTTAAATATCCTTTTCCAGGATGCTTCCATTCTTTTATCTTTGAATACAGTTGCACCAAAGAAACTTCAGTAATGTTCAGTATTATTATCTTTATAGAAAACTAAGAACAATAGGGTCCTCATTTCAAAGTTAATATTTCTCCTGAATATATTTATTTGATAATCCCCATTATATTCTGATCTTATCTGGGGTAACTCTGTAAATCACTATTCATATAACGATTTTCAAGTTTTTACCAGCGTGCTTCCCCTTAACAATTATCCAGTAAACTCAGTTCTTTAGGAAGGACATTTACTCAAATTGCATAACAAAAACATTGTTACACAATATTCTTTTCTCACATCAAGCCCATTCCCACACAAATATACACAAAATCTATGGAGTGGGAGGAATGGGCATGAACTTAAATAAATGTGTGTTTAACACATATGTATAAGGTAACTTAGCTCTGGAAATAAAGGTTGAATTAAGCCTATTACATTATTTCAGGGTATTGTGTCTGTGATGGATTTATGATGGATAAAACTCTCTGGGTTATACTCTTTAATAAGCCATTGTCCTTTTGACCATTTTTTTCCCCTTAGTGGTTCAGCTGGAAGTACTACCTTTTCTTTAGTCAGAGTTTTAACTCTCCCACATCCTGTTCTTGTTATTGTTTCTTTCAAATGGGATGACTTTTAGTCTGAGATGGACAGAAACCTATCCTCTTTGATTTTTTAGGAACTTAAATTCTTAGATTTGTTATCTCTAGGCAAAAGTTAAGAGAGGTCTAGCCTTTTCTGTACAATAGTTTTTCCTGGTTCCTGATTCATGATATTTTGTCCATAATTTCAAAATTTAATTGTTTATCAAAAAGCAACATTCCAATTAACCAACTTTGGTCACTTCCAAAAACAAAAATTAAAAATTATAATAATAGTATCAACTACGTTTTAACATATTAATTGTGAAATCATGTTTTTCCTTTTAGGAAGAGATTCAAGTAAATATTTTAAAAAATAATGCTTAAAATAATTATCAAAATATAAACACTATTAAATTTGATGCTTGAGCAATAATTCAAAAAATCCAGTTTATGTTATACAAAAATTAAAAAAAAAAAAATCAGTGCAGTATTTAAAATTCCAGAAGCAGAAAATGAAGTGGGGGGAATATATCATAACAGATGGATGGTTGTAATAGAGTCTACAGTTGGATGAGCATTATTTGATTTTTCTCTTCCCTTATTCATGTTGGAGAGAGCTGGAACTAAATCCTTTTCAGACTTTTTAGTCCATTTCTTCCCCTTATTAGGGCAAGATAATTGTCCTAAGGTCCACAGGATCCCTTTCTAGATTTTATGGCAATAAATATCAAGTGAAATATTATTATTATAGTAGTAATAGCTCAGAGACACCAGTTTAGACAAATCTTTATATTGAGTCTAAAGTGTGATTCTCATATTTTGAGGCAAAAATGAAGAAATATGAAATATTTAAGTAAGAGAATAAAGTAGTAGTATCTATTACTAGGTAAGTACAGGGAGGGAAAGTTGTGAAAAGATGGACTGGGAGGGAATGTCAGTTGTTGAAAAGATAAGTACAATGAGTAGCTTCTTCCTTAGATTTCAAGTTTTAGAAACTTATTATGGCCTGGTAGTCCTTCTTGATCTTTCCTTATTCTGCTGCAGCTAAGATTTTTTATTTTCCCTTTTGATTTCTCCTTTTGCCTATTGCTGCTGTGTTGCTGATTCTTCCCAACTCATCTCATTACATCTTAGGTGAGGCAGGTAATGCTGTCTCTTTGATGCAGATGTTTTTTAACTCACTTAATCTTCACTCTGTTAATATCATACAGAGCCTGTGTGTGCTTTTAAGAACAGTTGTGACATAAATCAGATGTCTAGTTCAAAAAGCACATTCAAGACTAAGATACAATGTTTGTCTCTCTGAATTAACAATCTCAGTATAACACAGTTTTCAAATCCTTACTACATAAGAATTAATCAAAACTACACGAAGTAAATCATAAAGTCAATGCAAAATTCAAGAAATAAATCCAATAATGTATAATTGGAACCTTCAGAATATTTTGTCCCATGCTAGATAGTATAGTGGCAAGAATGTGCTGTAGTCAGATCAAATTGGCTGGTGAGACAAATTAGTAAATTTCTAAAGTTGGAATTTATATTTCAGAAAGTGGTAAATACTATAAATTAGGACTTGATTCATTGTTTAAGTTGATTATTTAAACTAAAACTAAGAAAGTGATAAGGAAAATGTCAATGATTCAGATTAAATGTAAAGTATATCACAAATATCATTGACCCCTAACTGCAGAAATATTTCAGGTAAACCTTTCCCAACACACTCTTGCATAGGAAATCAAATGTTGCCTTTTTTTCATATGGACTTATCCATGATTTGTGAAGATTATTTTGGCAGGTATAAAGTTATTTTTCTTTCATCCCTTCTTCCCTTCCTCCCTTCATCTTTCCTTTTTTCCTTCCCTCCCTCCCTCCTGAGAAATAAAGTATATTTCTTTCTGTTTCCATTCAATTTTCTCCAAAGTTCTATAATACCTAACTTTTCTAAAATTCTTTTTACCTTCTTAACTACTTTCTTATTTATTTTTTGGTTTCATTTATCGAGTTCTGATAGAGCAAGATTAAAATCCCCTACTAGTATAGTTTTGCTGATGATTTCTTCTTGCAGCTCTCTTAATTGTTCCTCTAGGAATTTAGATGCGATACCACTTGATGAATATATATTTAGTATTGATATTATTTCATTATTTATGGTACCCTTTAGCCAAATGAGTTTCCTTCCTTATCTCTTTTAATTAGACCTATTTTTGCTTTTGCTTGATCTGAGATTAGAATTTCTACCCCTGCTTTTATTACTTCAGTTGAAGACTAATAGATTCCACTACAGCTCTTTATCTTAATTCTGTATGTATCACATTGCTTAAAATGTTTCTTGTAAATGACATATTTTAGGATTCTGGTTTTTATTCCAATCTGCTATCTGCTTCCATTTTATGGGAGAATTCATCCCATTCACATCCATAGTTAAAATTACTAACTGTGTTATTTCCCACTACTTTATTTTCCCCAAATTATACTTTTACGTTTTCTTTCCCTCTTTCCCTCCTCCACAGTGTTTTGCTTCTGACCATCACCTCTCTCAAACAGCTCTCCCCTTTTGCAGCTCGTTCCCCTTTCTTATTCCTTTTCCCTTCTATTTCTAGTCTCCCTTCCATTAGCCTTTCCCTTTGTTTTTTCCTTCCCCCTCTTACTTCCTTATAGAGTAACACAAGTTTCTCTATCAAACTAAATATGTCTGATATTCTCTCTTTGAACTGATCTGAAGAGATTAACATTCACATAATGCTCTTCCTCCTCCTTTCTTTTCCTCAATTGTAATGAATCCTTTTTGCCTCTTCATGAGATGTAATTTACCCCATTTTACCTCCCCATTTTTATTCTTCCCTTTTGCTCTTCTAATTTCTTTTTTATATCATCATGATAAAGAAAAAATATACCTACCCTCTGTAAGTATACCCTAACAAAGACACATTTCTCAAGAGTTAAACATATCATCTTCCAACATAGGATTGTAAACTTTTTAACTTTAAAAATCTCATATTTTTTTTTCTTTTCTTTTAAACTTTTTTTGTTTCTCTTGAGTTCTGTATTTGAAGGTCAAATTTGTTCAACTCTGGCTTTTTCATAAAAAAAAATGAGATTCACCTATTTCTTTGAATATCCTTTTCTGCTGATAGATAATGCTTAATTTTGCAGATAGTTGATTCTTGGTTGCAATCCAACATCTTTGCTCTCCATAATATCAAATTCTAGGTTCTTCAGTCCTTTAAAGTAGAAGCTGCTAGGTCCTGGGAAATCCTGATAGTTGCTCCTTAATACTTGAATTGTTTCTTTCTGACTGCTTGCAGTATTTTCTCTTTGATCTGATAATTCTGAAATTTAGTTGCAATATTCCTTGGAATTTTCATTTTGGTGTCCCTTTCAGGAGGTGATTGGCAAATTATTTCAATGGCTAGTTTACTCTTTGTTTCTAGGACATCTGGGCAGTTTTCCTTGATAATTTCTTGAAAGATGTTGCTAGACTATTTTTTTCATTCTAGTTTTCAGAAAGTCCAGTAATTTTTAGATTGTCTCTCCTGAATCTTTTTTCAAGGTCAGTTATTTTTCCAATGAGGTATTTTCTATTTTTTTCTATTTTTTTCATGTTTTGGTTTTCTTTGATTGATTCTTGATGTTTCATTGGGTCATTCATTTCCATTTGTTCAATTTGTCCATAGTCTTTTAGCTAGGTGTCAGAGTCAGAACTTTACCTCAAGCTCAGTCTTATATTTATTATTTTAGAAATATATCAAAACAAAAATTGAAGATATAAATCTTGAACAAAGACAATTTTTCACATCTCTCTGTGTTGTTAAAAAAAAAATATTGGACAATAACAAATCAGAGCAACTTTCGGGGGGGGGGGGGGAATTAGCTGAAAGAAAACATGTTTAATTGGAAAATGAGTTTTTTGAGACATTTAAAGCTTAATGATAATGATTTCAATGCTCCTAAAGATTCCTTGACATTTCTAAAACCTGTTCTTTCACTGTATTAGAATCAATCAGAATTATAAGTTTATCCTCTTGGAACACTGATAATGAGAGTTTCCACTTTTTCATATTTTTTTCTTTGACCTCATAAGTTTGTCATGGGGGGAGCATAAATACTGATGACAGCAGTATGGTGCTTTCCTCAATATGGCAACTACATTGTCATGAGCCTGTCATTCATTCCTTTTGCTAGGCATAAAGCTTGTTGTCTAGATTAGATTTGATTGAAAAACTTATGTCAGCTTTAACATAGTGCTCATCATGGAGGCCACTCCAGAAAAATGTGAATATTTCTTTCCCAAATATTAATATGAACTATTTTATCTGATCTGTGTTAGAGCCTTCCAATCTCATTTTGGTTTGATCAGCTACAGTTGGAAACATTGTATACTGACCCTAACATTGTGATGTCATTTTATTTTCTTCAGTTATGAATGACAGCAACAAATGATAGTGAAAATTATTTTAGCCTTTATGCATCAATTTATAGAGTGTGAAAAATAATTTTGGTAGAATAATTGCATTTTTCATGGAAAAATTTTTTCTTCTTTCTTGCCTTCCTTTTTTCTTCCTTCCTTCATTTCTTAGTTCCTTTTTCCTTGAATTCACTTATATCAAAATCTTATCAGATAGTTTAAAAATCATTTAATTTTTCCCAATCAATATTTTCCTCTTTATCTTAGTCGCACTGGTTTTGTTAGTCTCTACAAAAATGTGGTATATGAATGTCATGGGAGTACTACTGTAGAACGAGGAATAAGGGAATAGATGATATTTTTAAAAATGGGGAAAAATCCGTATGAACTGATGCAAAGTTAACATAAGCTGAAGAAAAAAAGAATATACTATAATATCATTATAATAAAAATGAATGAGAAAGTAGAGCCAAGATGGTGGAGAATTGACAGATGGATTGTAGAGAGTAACTCCTCCTGATGCTGCTCAGATCAACATCAGATCAAACCTCTTAACTGGTTTTGGAATGACAGAACTCACAACTATTTGGAGTGTAACAAATTTCCAGCAGAAAATATTTTGGAAGAACTTAAGAAAAGCTCTATGTCAGTTGAGCACGGGGAAGGGGGATAAGGAAAGATAGGTGGAGTATGGGAGACATGGAGGTGTGGAAAAGGGAAAATGGATGAGCACAGGCACAGCCTAAGGACCCAGGCTTGATGGAGTGTCTGCACTGGGGAAGCTTACCAAATGTACCAAAATATAGCAAAGTTGACTATTCTATCCTGGTTACAAGCTAGTGGATTGGAAATATTAGCTGTGAGAAATCCAGAGCAAATACAAAAGGCAAATAGTGAGCCTCTGAACCCCAGAATAAAATGGGACCAGAGCACAACCACCTAGCATAGGAAGGAAGTCAGGTACTCTGGCCCAGGGCAGCCCAACCTCACTGTTACCTGTAGAAGAAGCTTGGGGCAATCTTCTATTTGCCCTGAGAACAGACCTTAACTTTAAAAAAAAAATGAGCAAAAAGCAAAAAGTACTCTGACTATAAATAGTTTTATGGAGAAAGAGAAGAACAGAATTTAAACTCTGAGGATCCTAAAGACACAATTTCAAAACACTTTTGACACAGATAAAGTCATATCTAATCAACTGGAAAAAATGTCAAATGCTCATGAGTAAGCTGAACTAATATAATAAAGATGACAATACTACCTAAATTAGTCTACTCATTCAGTGCCATACCAATCAAACTCCCAAGAAATTACTTTACAGAACTAGAAAAAATAATAACAAAGTTCATCTGTAAGAATCAAAGGTCAAGAATTTCCAGGAAATTAATGAAAAAAATGCAACTGAAAATGGCCTAACTATACCAGACGAAAAACTATTTTAGAAAGCATTGGTCATCAAAACCATTTGCTACCGGCTAAGAAACAGAGTCATTATTGAATAGAATGGGTTAGGTTCACAGGAAAAAATAGTCTATGACTAGAGTATAAAAAATCTAAAGAACCCAACTTTTGGGATTAAAAACTCACTATTTGACAAAAACTTTTGGAAAAGTTGGAAATTAGTATGGTAGAAACTAGGTATTGCTCCACACTAAACATTCTACACCAAGATAAGATTGAAATGAATTCATGACACAAAGAGTGATATTATAACCAAATTAGAAGAAGAAAGGAAGTTTACTTCTAAGATCTGTGGAGAAATCTGTGGCCAAAGAACTGGAGTACATTATTGAATGCAAAATGAATAATTTTGATTATATTAAATTTAAAAGTATTTGTACAAACCTACTAATGTAGACAAAATTAGAAAAGAAGCAATAAAATGTGAAATAATATTCACATTCATGGTTCTGATAAAGTAATTTTATTTTATTTTATTTTTTGCGCTGAGGCAATTGGAGTTAAGTGACTTGCCTAGGGTCACACAGTTAGAAAGTGTTAAGTGCCTGAGGCCATATTTGAACTCAGGGCTGACTTGAGAGCTGGTTTTCTATCTACTGCTCCAACTAGTTACCCCAGCAAAGGGTTTTAATATATAAAAATTGATTCAAATTTATAAGAATTCAAGCCATTCTCTAATTGATAAATGGTCAAAGAATGTGAACAATTTTCAGATGAAGAAATTGAAACTATTTCTGGTCATAAGAAAAGGATCTCTAAAAATTAATCAAAGAAATGCAAATTAAGACAACTCTATGGTACCACTATATACCTCTCAGATTGGCTAAGCTGACAGGAAAAAATAATAATGAATGTTGGAGAAGATGTGGAAAACCTGGGACACTAATACATTGTTGGTGGAATTGTGATCGGATCCAGCTATCCTGGAGAGCAATTAGGAACTATGCTCAAAAAGTTATCAAACTATTGATCCAGCAGTGTTTCTACTGGGCTTATATCCTAAAAAGATCTTAAAAGAGGGAAAGGGACTCACATGTGCAAAAATGTTTATTGCAGACCTTTTTGTAGTGGCTAGAAACTGGAAACTGAGTGGCTGCCCATCAGTTGGAGAATGGCTGAATAAGTTATGGTATATGAATGTTATGGAATATTATTGTTCTGTAAGAAATGATCAATAGGATTACTTCAGAGAGACTTACATGGACCGATGTTAAGTGAAATGAGCAGAACCAGGAGATCATTGTACATGGCAACATCAATATTATAGAATGGTCATTTCTGATGAACGTGATTCTTTCCAATAATGAGATAATTGATGCCAGTTCCTTATCTTGTGACAAAGAGAGTCATCTATACCCAGAGAGAGGACTGTAGGAACTGAATGTGGATCACAACATAACATTTCACTCTTTTTGTTGTTATTTGCTTGAATTTTATTTTTTCTTATTTTCCCCCCTTTTTGATTTGATTTTTCTTGTGCAGCATATTTGTGGAAATATGTATGGAAGAAATGCCCATGTTTAACATATATTGGATTACTTGCTATCTAGGGGAGAGAGTGGAGGGAAAGGAGGGAAAATATTTGAAACACAAGGCTTTGCAATGGTGAATGTTGAAAATTATTTGTGCTTATATTTTAAAATTAAAAAAAGTTTTAATTTAAAAAATGAACAATTTTAAAGACTTTCATAAACTGATGAAAAATGAAATGAGTAGATCTAGGAGATCAATTTATATAATAAGAACAACATAATTTTAAAAAATCTTTGGGATGATTCTGGAAAGATGGCAGAGTATTTCAGAAAATTCTAAGTTCTCTAGATTTCCCCCACAAACAAAACAAAATTGCTTCTTAGGGTGAAAAAAGACTGTTGAAAAGCAAATAAGACTTGGGGAAGAATACGGATCCTCCTGCGACAACCTGGGAAGACTGGAGAAAAGACCCCAGAATAAGAGTATAACCAGTATGAAGTGTAACACCTCTAGGATAGCTTTCTAGAACCAGGAAGCAGAGATCCTTGAGGCTACCTGGGTTTAGAGAGAACCTCAGCTGGATTCAAGAACTTTCACCTCCCATATAATACATAGAATGGAGAGTAAGGGGTCTGAGTCTGGTAAGGCTAAGAGAAGCTCTGCTAATTAGGAATAGCAAACTCTAGCTGTGCTGCTGAGATATTGCCCTAGGCAAAAAGGAACTGGCATCTAATGAGTCTAGAAAGAATGGGACAGAGAAGCTGCTGGCTGTAGGGACTTACAGAAGGGTGATATTTTTGGTTCAGGACTCCAGGTCAGGGGGGAAAGCTGAAATGAAGCTAGGGACAACTCCCCCCCTCCAATTCCAGGATTAGAGGTGTTTAATTTAATACTTCTCATTTTTTAAAAATGAATGGGCAAAGAGAAAAAAACCAAGCATAGCAACTTAAAAGACCAGAATTCCTCATTAGAAGAGGACAATGAAGTTAAAAAAAAAAAGCCTCTTCTATCCCAAAGAATAACATTAAATGGCTACTTAATGAGAAAAGAATTATAAAACTCAAAAAGACTTTAAAAAATCAAATTAAATTGAGGAAAAACTTTTTTAAAAATCCATTAAAAACAAGAAAATTATGAAAAAAAGTTAACCAGCTAGAAAAAGGAGAGTCTTTTTTGTTTTGTTTTGTTTTGTTTTTAAAGCTTTTTATTTTCAAAACTTTTGCATAGATAATTTTTTTTTAACATTGACCCTTGTATAGCCTTGCGTTTCAGATTTTTTCCTCCTTCCTCTTACCCCTTCCCACAGATGGCACGCAATCCAATATATGTTATACATGTTAAGATATATGTTAAATCCAATATGTGTAAACATATTTATACAATTTTCTTGTTGCACAAGAAAAATCAGATCAAAAAGGAAAGTAAATGAGTAACAAAACAAAATGCAAATGAACAACAGCAGAAAGAGTGAGAATGCTATGTTGTGGTCCACATTCAATTTCCCATAGTCATCTCTCTGGGTATAAATGGCTCTTTTCATTACAAGATCATTGGAACTGGCATCAATCATCTCACTGTTGGAGAGTCATGTTAATCAGAATGGATCATCATATAATATTAATGTTGCTGTGTACAATGATCTCCTGGTTCTGTTCATTTCACTTAGCATCAATTCATCTAAGTCTCTTCAGGCTTCTTTAAAACCATTCTCCTGATTGTTTCTTATGCAATAATAATATTCCATAGCATTCATATACCATAATCTATTCAGAAATTCTCCAATTGACAGGCATCTATTCAGTTTCCAGTGTCTTGACACTACAAAAAGGGCTGTCACTAACATTTTTGCACATATGGGTCCCTTTCCTTCAAAAGGATAGTCTTAAAGAAGAAGATAATTCTTTGAAAATTAGAATTGGGTAAGTGGAAGCTAGTGAATCTATAAGAGACCAAGAAATAAAAAAAACAAAATATAAAGAATGAAAAAAATACAAGAAAATGTGAATCATCTAATAAGAAAAACAATGGATGTGAAGAACAGATCAGGGAGAGAAAATATAAAAGTAACTGAACTACCTGAAAGCTGCAACCAAAAAAAAATTACCTTGACAAAATAATGCAAGAAATAATCAAAGAAATTAGTCCTGAAGTGTTAGAACACAAAGTAGAAATAGAAAAACAATGCACCACTTACCTCCTCAAAGAGATCCTCCATGGAAAAAACAAAAGTCTATGAATGCCGAATTTTGAAACCGCCACATCAAGAAGAAAATTCTACAAGAAACAAACAAAAAAACACAAATACAATTCAAATGTGCTGGAATTAGGATTAGAATTGTACAGGACTTCACTGCAGCCACAATAAAAGACTGCAAGTCCTAGAGTAATATATATTGCTAATCAAAAGACTAAGTCTGCAGCAAAAAATATCTTATCCAGCAAAACTGACCATAATAATAAAAATTACGAAAAGTCATTTAATGAATTCATAGATTTTCAGGCCTTTGTCTCAACCAAACCTTAACTCCATGGAAAATTTGACCTGTAAGAGTCAATATCAAAGATTAATTTCAAGAAACTCAACTGGACAATTTGTTATCACTTTTACATGACAATGCAAATCATATTTAAAATTGATATCACTAATCAAGTAGCTCAGAAGAAAAAAATGAAGGCAGAGATGAGTATGATCTGACTCTCAAAATGAAAGTGTCTAAGAAAAAGTAAAAATAGTAATTATGCTATATGAATGAGATGCAGAAAAAGAACTGACAGAGGCATTTGAAAGGAAAGGAGGGCTGGTAGTTCTGAAAACCTACTTCCCTTGAGAATAGGTTAAATTGCAAACAATCCATACACAAGCACATGCACACACTCACACATCATCATGCATGCACATATATACACAAAATCTGCAAAGAAATAATTGGAGAGGGAATATAATAAAGTGGGGCATAGAAGGGTGTGTAGAGTTATGCCCAATGCGATAAAGTGTGTAGATTAATGGGAAAGGGACAAAATGAGAGGGAAAGTGTGGCACAGGATAAAGTGAGTCACAGAAGAGTGTTTAGAATAATGGGAGTAGAATAAGATCTGCAGATTAATGGAAATGGGATAAAGAAGTGATGAGGTATGGATCCTGGCAGGAATGTGGGTTGGTCTCCTCCTTCTCTAGAACATCAAGTTAGGGCAGGTTCATAAAAGGCTGTGAAAAGAAAAGGCACTTTATTAAAGAGAAAGACACCAAGATGGTCTCTTAGTGGGCAATTTGGAATCCTTACAAAATGTTAACTCATTAGCATTGATAGAGACAATAATTACCTAATTTAGCATGGTACTTAGCAAATTCTCTAACTCACTAATGTATTTAAGTACTCATTAGAGTTCACAAGTATGGGAGATTCACAAAGTTAACTTTGTGAATTCACACCTCCCTTAATCCCTCCCTCAGAGGAGGAGTCAACCTTTAAGAAATCATATATAAGAAGCTGAGAGGCAATGTCAAAGAACTGCAAAAAGACATTTTCTCAGGGCTTACTTTTACACAGAAACAAAACAATTTAGGTTTTGCACCCGAAAGGAACATAGGTGAGATAGGTGAGGGAAGGGAAGAGAGTCTTTCCCAGGGAATGTAGATGGTCTTTTGGGCGAGGCTGTATGGTCCTCATCAAAGGGAGGCATAATATCTGGGGAGGAGATAAGAGTGGAGTCCATAATGAGATAAGAAGAGGAAAAAGTTAAGAAATAGAATTAAAGTGGTAGAGTTTGCAGGGATAGTAAATAAGAGAAATGCACAAATACAATAACAAGAATCAGGAAAAGAATTCATCAGGAAAGGAAAAAGTAGGATTAGCAATCATTGACCTTAAACAAAATAAAACTTAAAGATTCAATCAAGAGGGAAATCTAGATTATATGTCATCCATATTAATATTGTTTTAGATGAATGTCTCCATGTATGTGAATGGGTATGTATATATCTGTGTATATATGTAGTTATGTATGTGTGTAGCTATATGTGTATATAGATATATGTATGTGTTCATATGTCTTTCTTTTTCTATTTTTTCTCATTTTGTATTTATTTTTAAATAAATAAATGTATTTAAATACAATCTTTGAAAGTTTTGAAAATTATGACCAGTTTAGTGTCTTTAAAAGTATAAAATTGTTGATTAGTTTCATATCCCATCAAATGAACCTTTTGGATACTTAGCCTTTATCTGCCCTACTGGAAGTATTTCTCTTTATGTCTTCATAATTTCATGTCTTAAATACTTCCTAATTTTTTTGGCTTGATTTCTGCTATATAATATTAATTAAGGAATACCTTTCTATCTCTTATCTGCACTTTGATAGTTTCTCTTGCCAAATTTTGAATGCAGACAATTGTATCATTACTTGTATCATTAATTGTAAGGTAGAATGATCATTTCCCCAAGTTTCCCAGTGTATTTACTTCAATATTAATTTCCTTCTTGTTGGTTAGAATTTTTAATTCTAAAACAATGAATTCCCTTTCTTTATCGTTCCAATTTTTTACAGATACTTTTAAAGAATAATTAAGACAGGCTAAATATGTATGTAATAATAATAATAATAATAATAATAATATAAATAACTAGAATTACTACATTTTATACTCTATGTTAAATAGTTTAAAATGTCTTGTTAAAGACTTACAACAAACCTGGGGAAGAGATTCTCTTATGATCTCCATTTTTATATTTGAGGAAACTGAGTCAAAATGTAAGCAAATATTAAGTGATTTGACCAGATCACAAAGCTAGAAAGTGGCTGAGGCTAGATTCCTACTCAAGACTTTCTGAGTCCAGATAGATCACTTTATCCACTGTATCACATGGAACATACTTATTAAGCATTTGTTCTGTCAGACCCTAGAGTAAGCACTTGAGTTACAAATACAGAAAACCCCAATGAGCTTAAGTTATGATAGACAAAGAAAGCAAATATATAAAAGTCATAGCCAGATAAATGAAAATATAGAAAGTCAGAGATTGAGAAACTTGATGTTTTTATCAGGCAAATGACACAAGGAGCTCGAGCTAATAAGAAACAATAAACAACTATGTACAAATAAGCCATATATAATTTATATATTATTGGTGCAATTTTCAATTGTTTTTCATCATGTCTGACTATTGTGATCCCTTTTGGAGTTTTATTGGGAGAGATACTAGAATGGTTTGCCATTTCTTTCTCCAGCTCATTTACAGATAAGCAGCCTGAAGCAAATAGGTTTAAGTGACTTGCTCAGGGTCAAACATCTAGTATCTGAGGCCAAATTTGAATTCAGGAAGATGAGTCTTCTTGCTTCTAGGTCTGGCATATTTATCAATTTCTGTAGCTATAGATAATATTTTTTAAATATAATTTACCCAATTATAAACAAGTTATATTCATTGGAGATTTGAGAGAAGAAAGGCACTAAAATTAAGAAGGATTAGAAAAGGATTTTTTCAGATAGTGGTACTTAGTATCTGAGTCTTGAAAATGTCAGGGAATCTAGGAAATTGAAAATGGCAATGAAATGAAAGAGATTTATAAGATGACAGCTTGAGAGGATAACATGCTTAAATGAAGTTTCTCTACCACCACAACCCCAAAATTTATGAGGAACACCTGAAATTGAATAGACCTGGTTCCTTTCCCCAGTCTTCATGACATGATTTCAGGATTTCTTACCACTCTGATTGCCCTCCTTTGGACAAACTCCAGACTGTTCACATACTTCTTAAAGTGTGATATCCAGAGCTGAACACAGTATTCTAAATGTAGTCTGGCAAAGGATGAAAAGAATAAAATGAAACTATCACTTCTTGAAATCAAGAAAGTATGCTTTGATTAATTCAGCCAAATTTTAGACTGTGCGTCAGCTTGAAGTTTGTTTGGGGTTGAACTAATTTTTCCTCATGTATGTTTCCTTTTTTGGAAAATGGAATTGCTTGCATTTCAAATTCTTTTAGTCTGCATTTATGTCATGGCTTTGTATTTGTATTCTCTTCTCATTAAAAATAATTTTAATTGACATTTTAACTCTATTCAAAGTTAACTTCCTTCTGCAATAAAATCACAGTGTGGAGACAAGATAGCATTTATTTTACCTATAGGTATCCTGTCTATCCAGAATCTCTGGATCCCAAGTTAAAAATTCACAAACTCCAAGTTTTGAAGTCTTTAATATTATCTATGGGTTCTCATTGATTTCTGCATTCTTACAGGACACAAATAAACACATTTATGCATATTCAAAAATCACCCTTTGATAGCAAAGGCAACATCAAAAAGTATCTGTAACTCATAGGGGCAGTTCACATGTTAACAAGTGAACTTTGGATAGAAAATGCAAATGTCAGGGTTGTGCTCTTACTGTAGGTTAAACTTAATAGTAAGTAACATTTCTATAGCTCTGGAAAATTTGGGAAGTGCTTTACACACATTATCTCATTTGTTCCTCAACCTATGAGATAGGTTTAATATATCCTTACTTGGCAGGTCAGAAAACTGAAACTACCGAGAATTACAGTGGTGGTAAGTGTTGCAGGCAGAAATCCAAATCAGGTCTTACATATTTCAAGTTTTGTACTATTTTCACTATTTTTATTGCTTCCCTAAATAATGCTGAAGGCCACTTGGGCTATCTAAAGCTTTATTTAGCTCCATCTGGCCCAAAAGAAATTGTAGCAACAAACATAAATTCAGGAAGGTAGTAAGGTACTTTCTATCTTTATGAATAAACTAAAAGCTAGAATGTCATTTTCAGTGGGATTAAGTTAGGCAGACATAAATAGAATTTTCCTTTGGAAATACACTACTCTTCAAAGTAATCACAGCAAAGAAGTTCAAAGCCAACCAGGCAATATCCTAAATTCATCCATGGGAGCTTAAAGATTTGCAAGAACAGATGATCCATTCATGGATAATTAAGAGTTGACCAACTATATAACCATGACTCGACAAGTTAAATACTTTGTCTGATTAACCACAAAACTTTATTCTTGGATACACACCACAAAGTGCAGTTCCAACTAAATGAATACTCATGTATTGCAAGCCATCAAAAAAAAACAAAAAACCAATTAGCAATTATTCCAGTTTAGCTGAGTAAGGAACTAAAAATAGATGAAGCATTAAAATAAATGCCCAATAATCTAGATTTTTTTTTTTTACTGGTCACCACTTTATCCTGTCCTTCACTCAAATCTTTATTTCCTCTGTCCTTCATTAGTTAATTAATTACAGATAGATGTGAAAGACCTTGAGCTTTTTATTTATCATTAACACTTCACAGAATCAAACAAACAAAAACCATGGTTATATCATTACAACAATCCCCAAACATTTGGAATAAGAATGAAAGAGTAGAGTTAGAACTCATTGGTTATTTCAACTACCAGAATAATTTATTTTTAGTCAGATAAATTCACTGACTCCAATGATATTAATAAAAATGCACAAATTGCCAAGTAATTTAGGAAACCTAATGATGTGCAATTAGATGTACAATTCATGGACAATGAGAGAAAACAATAATGTATTTAAATTATATGACAATTTACAAAGAAAAAATTTATGTAAACTATTCATAAGACTAATCATCCTTAAGCATAGGTCTGATTTTGTTATTTTTTTGTTCAAAACTCATCAATCAAAACTCTGTTGAAAACTTCTCCAGAGGGTACTGAATAAAGTCCGTAGTGCTATATAGAGGGCCACAAACAATGAGGAATCCTGGGTGAGGTCTAAGACCCTTATTCCAGTGAAATTCTGTTGATGTGTCTGTTTTGGCTTCCCATATCTCAGCCTTCCTGATAAGTCAGGGAATGGTGACAGCCTATGTAATTAAAGCAGAGTTATACTAAAGTGGCAAGGAAACATCTGCACATAATAGCAAGTTGTTTGTATGGTCCCATATCTTATAGTTAGTGCATGTGTAGTGTGCTATAATTATGTAAGTGTATTAGGGTATATAAGGCTGAGAAAATTTTGAATAAAAAGACTCCTGTTTGACCATCTTCATGAATTCCATCCCTTCACTCCTCACCCATGATCAGGATTTGGGCTGGTACCAAAATCCTCTAGTGAGCAGGTTGGGATAGTGCTGAGCTTATCATTCAAGACTCTTCTCCATCTGCTAACATGATAACTGTGCCACCTAATTTTATAGTATCTCCTGTTGCCAAATACTCTATGCTACATGGATATTGTACCAGTAACCATTGCCCAGTTATATCTGGAAGTAACTTCTTTCAATAACCTCATAATTAACTGATATTCATCTTTTAAAACCCAAGTAAAATTTCACTTATTCCTAAATTCCTATTTGAATCACTTCAAAGTGATTTTACCATCCTTAGATCTCTAACAATTTATTAGTATCTCTCTAATATCTTTATCCTATTTTATTATGTAGTGTAGTTATCCACTTGCTTGCCTAATTTCCTCCTATAAGTCAAAAACTCCTTAATAGGAGGCATATTGCCTTATACATCTTTGTATTTTAGCTTTCAACATAGTGTTCCACATAAAATAATTGCATAATAAATATTCAGTGAATAAAAATGGATTGAATTAATAAGACATTCCTGATAAGACTGTAGAATTGGAAGCATTTTAAAAGGATAAAGCCTAAACTTATCATTTTATAGATGAAGAAACTGATGTTAAGAAAAATGGGTGGATGGAGCCAAGATGGCAGAGAGTAGACACTCCTCTTGCTGACCTCCTCTGACCTTCTCTCAAATGAACAGCAGATTAAGCTTCTGAACTGGTTTTGGAGGGACAGAACCCACAAATATTTGTAGCACAACACATTTCCAGAAGAAGATAGTTTAGAAGAACTTCAGAACAGTCTGTTTCAATCAAGCAGGGGGATAGTCTGCCAAGCCCAGACTGCTTCACAGGGAGCCTGGGACAAGGAGCTGGAGCAGGAACCAGAATAATGTGGTCTCCACCTACTGGGGAATCTACTGGGAGGCTCTTAGGCTACTCTGTCTGGTTGCAAGTACATGGTTTAGCAGATTTGTTGTAAAATACCCAAAAGCAAATACAAAAGGCAAATTATAAGCTGCTAAACCCTGAAAGAATGTGATTATCCATCATCTGAAGTCAGTCAGCAGAACTACCCTAGGGCAAATTAAAGTGGCAATTGCCCCTTTGTCTTAAGAGCAGACCTCAAACCTTAATTAAAAAAAAAAATGTGTAAAAAAGCAAAAAGAACTCTGACCATAGACAGCTTTTATGGAGAGAAAGAAGAGTAAACCTCAAACCCTGAAGTATTTAAAAGCAAATCAACTCCAGATGAAGAATGGATATGAGCTGTTCTCCATTTCACAAGGCTTTCTTGGAAGATTTCAAATAGGATTTTAAAAGAGAGTTAGAAGAAAAATGAAGAAAGGAAATGAGATCTTTTTGAGAGGGTATGGAAAAGGAAAAACAGAAATTATCTGAAGAAAATGCCTTAAAAATAGATGTGATGAAATGGGAAAAGCATATAACTCCCTACAAAATCGATCTGAAATAGAAAGAGTATATAACTCCTTTCAAAATAGATATGAAAAAGAAGTCAATCCAATGAACAGCAGAATTTGTGAAATAAAAAAAAATGCAATAAATAAAACAATTCATTTAAAAATTCAATTGGCCAAATACACAAAGACTTTGTTTTTTAAAAGGTAACTGAAGAAGATAATACACTAAAATTTAGAATTGAAGTGAATGCCTCAATAAGACTTCAAGAATCAATCAAATATAACCAAAAAACTTGGATTGCTGCCAAGAATCAACTATAATCAAAATTAATCTTTCAGGGAAGAAGATGAACATTCAATGACATAGGTGAATTTCATTTATTTCTGATGAAAAGACCAGAGCTGAACAAAAAGTTTGATCTCCAAATACAGAAATCAAAGGAATCATAAAAATGTAAAAAGGAAGGAACTCTTGAGAACTATATCTCTGTTATGGGTATGTTAGAGAGTGTGCGTATAATTTGGTTTTATTGTGATAATATGAAAAAACAAACTAGAGATAGAAAGGGGATTGTACTGAAAAAGAGAAAAATGGAAATAAAATGAGGGAAATTATGTCTCATGAAAAGGCAAAGAAGACCTATTATAATTGAGAGAAAAAAGGGAGAGGGGATAAACACTGTGTGAATCTTACTTTTATTAGATTTGGCTCAAAGAGAGAATATCAGAAATATTTGGTTTCACAGAAAAACTTGTCTCACCTCATAGGGAATTTGAGGGAAAAGGGGAAAAAGTAAGGGGGAGCCTAACAGAAGGGGAAACAGAAGAAGTAGGAGAAATATATAAGAAAGGGGGAAGGAATGTAAAGGGAAATGGCAGATTGAGGGAGGCGGTGGTCAGAAGCAAAATACTGGGGAGGAGGGAAAGGAAAGAGAAAAGTATAACTTGGGGTAAATAAGAAGTCAGGAAACACAGAATTAGTTACTTTAACTGTCAGTGTGAATGGGATGACGTCTCCTTGAGAAAAAGTTAGTAGAGCTGCAAGAAAAAATAGGTAGCAAAACTATACTAGTGGGGGATTTCAATCTTCCTCTCTCAGAACTAGATGAATCCAACAACAAAATAAATAAGTAAGAAATTAAGGAGGTAAATAGAATTTTAGAAAAGTGAGGTAGGATAGATCTTTGGAGAAATCTGAATGGAGACAGAAAGGAGTATACATTTTTCTCAGCAATTCATGGAACCAATACAAAAATTTACCATGTTTTAGGGCATAAAAACTTCAAAATCAAATGCAGAAGACAGAAAGAATAAATGCATCTTTTTCAGATCATTATGCAATAAAAATCACATGCAATAAAAGGCCAGGGGAAAATAGAACAAAAATTATTTGGAACCAAATAATCTAATCTAAAGAATCCTAAAGAATGGGTGAAACAACAAATCATAGACACAATCAATAACTTCATCCAAGAGAATGACAATAATGAGGCAACATACCGAAATTTGTAGGATGCAGGCAACGCAGTTATTAGGGGAAAATTTATATCTCTAAGTGCTTACTTGTATAAATAGAGGAAGAGATTGATGAATTGGGCTTACAACTAAAAAAGCTAGAGAAAGAACAAATTAAAAACCTTCAATTAAATACCGAACTTGAAATTCAAAAAATTTGAAATTCTGAAAATAAGAGGGGAAATTAATAAAATTGAAAGTAAGAAAACTATTGAAATAATAAATAAAACCAAGAGTTGGTTTTATGAAATCAGCAAAATAGATTAACCTTTAATTAATTTGATTAGAAAAAGGAAAGAAGAAAATCAAATTTAATCTCAAAAATGAAAAAAAAGAGAACTTTCGATCAATGAAGAGAAATTAGAGTAAAACTTAGAAGTTATTTTTCTCAGCAATGTCTCAATAAATTTGATAATCTAAGTGAAATGGAGGAACACCTATGAACTATAGATTAGCCAGTTTGACAGAAGAGGAAATAAATTATTTAAATAATTCCATTATAGAAAAAGAAAAAGAACAAGCTATTAATCAACTCCCTAAGAAAAAATTTCTTAGGCTAGATGGATTTACCTGTGAATTCTACGAAACATTTAAAGAGCTATTAATTCTAATATTATATAAAATATTTTTTAAAAATAGGAAAAAAAGGAGTTCTACCAAATTCCTTTTATGACACAGATATGGTGCTAATACCTAAAACAGATAGGGTGAAAACAGAGAAAGAATTTTATAGAACAACTTCCTAATAAATACTGATCCAAAAATCTTGTGCCTATGTTTATATTAGATTTACATATATTTTTACCATGTTTAAAATCTATTGGATTATTCTCCATCTAGGGGAGGGGATGGGGTAAAGAGAGGGAAATTGGAACACAAGGTTTTGCAAGGGTCAATGGTGAAAAATTATTATTGCATATATTTTGAAAATAAAGAGCTTCAACAAAAAAGAGATCTTACAATGATGAGGGAAAAAAAGACAAATGGGAAAAAAATTGTTCAAGTTTTTTCCATTGGTCATTGGAGGAACTGGGACAACAATGCAGGTTGTCTGATTCCCAGATTAGTATTCTTCCGAATATATTGTTTTTCCAGTTCCATGTTTTATATTCTCTTGGGATTCAATTTTTTAGGAGGATTAATGTTTACCTATGACACCAAATATACACATTATTCTTACATATAAGAAATCACATTTCTAAAGTGTTTTTTAAGTCTACAAGTACTTTCTTCACAAATATATTTGGATGTATAGTTGCTTAGTTGTTTCATTCATGTTTGACTTTTTGTGATACCATTTTAAGATTTTCTTGGTAAAGATACTGAAGTAGTTTGGCATTTCCTTTTCCAGTTTATTTTGCTGATGACAAAACTGAAGTTGCCCAGGATGACATAGCTAATAAGTATCTGAGGCTGGATTTCAGTTTAGGAAGATGAGTCTTCCTTACTTCAGTCCCATCACTCTATCTATGGTACCACTTCTTATATCTTTTCAGATAAGTAGTGCATATTTTTCCTGATTTTTAAAATAAGTGTATTGGGGCTGAGAGAGGGTAAATTTTCCCATAGCATATATATATGTTATAAGAATATGGGAAGCAAGCAAAATATGAACTCAATCCTTCTTATTCTATAATATACAAACTAAAGAAAGCTCAAAAAAAATCTTCAATCAACCTTTCTGCCTTTTTTGTGGATAATAGCAAAATGGTAGAAATTTGTATAAAAGGACTATGAATAAATTTAGACCATCTGAATATTAGTTTAAGTATTGTAATGGAAATATGAGTTATTTGTTCAGGTAATAACAAGTTGACATACTATTGAACAAAGTCTATGTAATACACAAATATTGACATTCTCACCTTAAGTGAAATGAGACTGCATAAAGAATCCACATCTTAATGGAACAGTTTTTCTGATACTTCTTAAGATAGACAAAGCATTTATGGAATCGTTTGTTAAAATTGAAGCATCCATGGAGTTGGATGTTACTACATATCCAAATATTCCTTTTTTTGTGCTCAGTACGAGTATAAATAAAAAAGTCACAATCAGATAAAGATTTATAATCTGTCTACTCCTTAACTGAAAGGCAAATGATGCAAATGAGAATTTGAAGAACAAACTAGACATATTTAGACAAAACAACTTAAGATCCTTCAAAAAGTCATCAGAAAGTTATATTATTCCTAAGAATAGTTTGTGGAGTTCCAGTAGATCTGTGAGATGCTTTATACATATTCTGTGTTTGAACTCATTTTCCTCTGAATGTCTCTGCCTTCTTGGCTGTCTTTCTCTCTGTCTTGTCTCTGTCTGTCTGTCTCTCTATATGCATGCTCATACACATATACTTATACATATATGCATATACACATATATGTATGCATATATACAAGTATATATTTACACATATATACATATACATATGGTCTACAATTCTGAGGAAATGAGTAAAGTAGCTGCCTTCTGAAGAGCTAGCCTCACATTTAGAGTTGGATTTAGGATAGTAGCTTGAGAGTCTGTTATTACCCAATATTATTATTAGCTAATAGGAAATTACCATATTGATCATCTTGGAATCAGTTATTATCATGTAGTTGGATGATTTACCAATTAAAACAACATCCAAAATCAATACAATGCAAAATTATCATATAGTTGGATGATTTACCAGTTAAAATAATACCCAAAATCAATCATCCAAGAATGAAGATGAGAAGTTTTCCGGAATTATCAAACCACATGTGTACTTATTTTTTATTTTATTTGTATGATAATTTTCTTTATATTTATAAAGAGACTATTTTAAGTAAGTATAAGAAGTGAATACACAACCTTTTGTAGATGCCTTTCCATAGAGGACTAGATGAATTCTCTATTAAAACATGACTGAGTGAACAGTAACAGGGGTCCTCAAACTACAGCCTGTGGGCCAGATGGGGCAGCTGAGGATGATTATCCCCCTCACTCAGGGCTATGAAGTTTTTTTATTTAAAGGCCTACAAAACAAAGTTTTTATTTTTACTATAGTCTGGCCCTCCAGAAGTCTGAGGGTCAGTGAATTGGCCCCCTATTTAAAAAGTTTGAGGACCCCTGGTAGAGGATACACAATCCAACTTTGTTTGTTGCTTGTTGGCTAAAGACACACATCCTATATAAATTAATTTAGCAAAATCCTACTACAATAGCTTTCTTTCATCAAGATATCTCTGATGCATATATTAAAATCATACAATATTTATTAAATCGTGAGAAGAGTTTTTGTGATGAAAACACAGAATCAAAGAATTTTATAATTGGAAAAGACTTTAGATGTCATAAAATACCACTCATATCTAAAACATAATTTCCTATTACAGAATACCACTAAGTTTTCAATCTTTCTCCTTCTCTAAGCAAGAATAACATATCATCAGTATTTACTGAAAAAGTCCATTTCACTTGAGGGAAGTAATAAGTTTATTTTATAATACTCTGCTTTTAAAATACAATTATTAAATAATAAAATAGGTAGATATATATTAACAAAAGGTGAACTGTCATAGAAAATATCCTGTCCAAGTACAACAAGAAGAGGAAAAAAACAACAAACAAACTTATCAATTAGGATGTCATGAGATTGTAGATCTAGAATAGGATTCTCAGAAGGAATGTAGACCAAGCTTCTCTTTTAATAGCAGAGATACAGAGTTACTTGTTGAAGAACATAAATTTAGTCAGTTTAAAACAGATAATTTGAAGCCATATGATTTTAGACCCAACTAGTGTTCTTTCCATCACTTAATCTGATCCACATCAACAAATATTTAATAATTAATCAATGAATTTGCAAATATTTATTAGATTATATGTGTATTAATCATTCTAGGTTTTGTAAACACAAAATCAAAACATAAAATTATCCTTGACTCCAAGGAATTTATTTTTTGATTTTCATACAGAAAGGTTACTCTTTTTAGATGACACTATACTGACCTATCTATGACATCTAAAGATATTTAAAGAAATTTTCCTAATAATTTACATAGGAGAAACCAAGTGGATGCAGAATTTCTACAGCTATTATTATAATGCATAGATTCATAATTAACTTATTAAGTATCAAGAAAAATGTCTTACATAATTATTGTAGATTGACATTTAACTGGGACAGAAACAAATTAGTATGAGATAAAATGGAAAAAAAAAATCCACTAAACAAAACAACTCATTTAAAAATTCAATTGGCCAAATACAGAAGGACCTTTTTTTTTTTTTTAAGGTAATTGAAAAAAATAATTCACTAAAAATTAGAATTGAACAAATGGAAATGAATGAGTCAATAAGACTTCAAAAATCAGTCAAACAAAACAAAACAAAAAGGAAAAAGTAGAAAATGTAAAATACCTCAATGGAAAAACAACTGCTCTGGAAAGTAGATCTAGGTAAAACAATCTAAGTATTATTGGACTTCCTGAAAACTATGATTTAAAAAAAAAAAAAAAAAAGAACCTAGACAACATCTTTTAGGGAATCATCAAGGAAAATTGCCTTGAAATTCTAGAACTAGAGAGTAAAATAGCCATTGGAATAATTCACCAATTACTTCCTGACAGATACCACAAAATGAAACCTTCAAGGAATAGCATTGCTAAATTTCAGAAATATCAGATCAAGAAAAAATATTGCAATCAGCCAAAGAGAAAAAAAATAAAATTTGAGGAGCCACAATCAGGAGTATTCAGGATCTAGAAGATTATACCTTAAAAGATTAAAAGGCCTGGAATCTGATATTCCAAAAGGTAAAGTAATATGGATCGCAGCCAAGAATCAACTATTCAACTAAATTGAACATTATCTTTCAGGGAAGAATATGGAATTCAATGATATAAGTGAATTTCATTTATTTCTTATAAAAAGACCAGAGCTGAACAGAAAAATTGATCTCCCAACACAGAATTCAGGAGAATCATAAAAAGGCAAAAAGGAATGTATTCTTGAGAACTATATCTGTCTTATATCTGTAGGTATACTTAGAGGGTTATAATATGATTTTATTGTGGTAATATAAAAAAGAAACTAGAAGTAGAAAGAAGATTGTACTGTGAGAAGAGGAAAATGGAGGTAAAATGAGGTAAATTAATCTTATGAAGAGGCAAAGAAGACCTATTATAATTGAGGAAGAGAATGGAAGGGGATGAACATTGTATGAATCTTACTCTATCAAATTTGGCTCAAAGAGAGGATATCAGAAATATTTGGCTTCACAGAGAAATCTGTCACACTCTACAGGGAAGTAGGAGGGTAAAAGGTAAAGGAAAAGGTGAGGCTAATGGAAGGGAAAAGAGAAGTAGTAAAAAAAAAAAAAAAGGTATAAGAAAGGGCAAGGGACTGTAAAGGGGGAGGGCAGGTTAAGGGACATGATGGTCAGAAGCAAAATACTGAGGAAGAGGTAGAGGAAAGAGCAAAGCATAAGTTGGGAAAAATAAGATGGCAGGAAATACAGAATTAGTCATTTTAATGACTTTGAATATGAATGGGATGATCTCCCCCATAAAACAGAAGTGGATAGCAGACTAGATTTAAAGCCAGAATCCTATAAAATATTGTTTACAAGAAACTCATTTAAAGCAGAGTGATACATACAGAGTAAAGTTAAAAGGCTGTAGCAGAATTTATTATGTGTCAGGTGAAGTAAAAATAAATAAATAAAGCAGAGTTAATAATCCTGATCTAATTTAAAGACATAAAGTAGGAAACTATATCTTGCTAAAGTGTACCATAGATAATGAAGTAATATCAATACTAAATATATATGTACCCAGTGGTATAACATCCAAATTCCTGGAAGAGATTAATAGAGCTGCAAGAAGAAATAGACAGCAAAACTATACTAGTGTGGAATCCCAATCTTGCTCTATCAGAATTAGATAAATCAAATCACAAAATAAATAAAAAAGAAGTTAAGGAAGTAAATATCATTTTTGAAAATTCAAGTAATATAGACCTTTGGAGAAAATTGAATGGAGACAGAAAGAAATATATGTTTTTCTTGAGAGCATCTTCAGTAATGTAGTATCTGACAAATCCAAAGACCCCAGCTTTTGGGATAAGAACTCACAATTTGACAAAAAACTGCTAGGAAAACTGAAAATTCTTATGGCAAAAACTAGGCATTAACCTCTACCAAACACTATACCAACTGATTAGATTGAAATGGATTCCCAATTTAGACACAAAGAGTGATATTATAAGCAAATTAGAAGAACAAAGCATTGTGTACATCTAAAATCTGTGGAGAAGGAATGAATTTGTAGCCAAAGAAGAACCAGAATACATTATTGAATACAAAATGGATAATTTTGATCATATTAAGTTAAAAAGTTTTTGAGCAAACAAAACCAAAGCAGAGAAGATTAGCAGGGAAACAATAAACTGGAGAAAGTTTTTACGTTCATGGGTTCTGATAAAGATCTTATTTCTAAAATATATAAAGAATTGACTCAAATTTATAAGAATTCAAGCCATTCTTTAATTGATAAAGTATCAAAGGATCTGAGTAGACAGTTTTCAGATAATGGCAATTGAAACCATTTCTAGTCACACGAAAAGGTTCTGTAAATCACTATTGAAAAGAGAGAGGAAAATTAAGACAACTTTGAGGTATTACTACTTACCTGTCAGAATGGTTAAGATAACAGGAAAAGATAATGACAAATGTTGGAGGGGATGTGGGAAAACTGGGACACTAAAACATTGTTGATGGAGTTGTGAACTAATTCAACCATTCTGAAGAGCAATTTGGAATTATGCCCAAAGAGTATCAAAATGTACATATTCTTTAATCCAGCTAGGTTTCTACTGGGCTTATATCCTAAAGAGATCAAAAAGGAGGTAAAGGAATCCACAGGTGCAAAAATGTTTGCAGCAGCCCTTTTAGTAGTGGCAAGAAACTGAAAACTGAGTGGATGCCCATCAGTTGGAGAATGGCTGAATAAATTTTGATATATGAATTGTATAGCATATTATTTTTCTATAAGAAATGATCAGCAGGATGATCTTAAAGAGGCCTGGAGAGATTTACACGAACTGATGCTAAGTAAAATGAGCAGAACCAGGAGAACTTTATATATAGCAAAAGCAACATTATACGAAGATCAATTCTGATGGACTTGGCTCTAATCAACAATGAAATGATTTAGGTCGATTCCAATGGTCTTGTAACAAAGAATGCCATTTGCACCCAGAGAGAGGACAGGTAACTGAATGTGGACCACAACATAATATTTTCACTTTTTTTGCTATTTGCTTGCATTTTATTTTTTTCTTTTGTTTAGAATGGTACAATTAGGATTATGTCTGAAAGGAAGCAAATAAACTGTCTTTCTCCTAATTCAGATGGCTAAAAACTAGGATAGGAACAATTGAGTGCCAATGTTTTCCACTTTTTCAGAGAGGCTAGAATTTTAATTATCTCTTTTAGTGTATTTTTTTTTGCTCATTATATAAATAGTATACATAGTAAATAGTGGAAACAAGCTTTCTGTTAATCAATAAATTAGTTTTATTTCTCATTGTGTTAAATGTTTTTCAATTATATATTACTAGATATTTTCCATATCTCTCTTCTTCTTTGGTCCTTTACTTTTTAATTATTCACCTTTTATCCTTCTACACTTCCCCTCTCACTCTTTTGAGAAAGCAAATAGAACTCTGAATAGATTCATGCATAGTCTAGTAAAACAAATGCTTTCAACAGTTATGTTTAAAAATCACATTTCATTCTGCATTCTGAATCCATCACCTCAATCAAATTTTGCTAAAAATCTTCAGGAAAAACTGGAAAGATATCTATGAACTGACATAAAGTGAAGAGACCAGAATCCAGAAAATATTATACTCAGTTACAGCAACATTGTCTGATGAAGAACTAAATGACTTAGCTATTCTCAGCAATACAATATTTCAAAACAATCCCAAAGAACTCATGATAAAAAATGCTATCAACATCCAGAGAAAGAACTGATCTCATCTGATTATGGACTGAAACATATTATTTTCACTTTCTTCCTTAGAATTTTCATGTACAAATGACAAAAATGAAAATATTTTATATCATTGCACATGTATAACTGTATGATTGCTCATCTTCTCAGGGAGGGAGAAGAAGATGGAAAGAGAAAGAATACTCAACTCAAATATTTTTAAAAATATGTAAAAAATTGTTTTACATGTAATTGGAGGGAAATGAAATGTTATTTTTTAAAAAGTCCTCTGGAAGCATAGTTGATCATTATGGTCATCAGAGTTCCCAATCAGATTATGTTCCACCAATTATTTGCTTTATAATACTGTTGTTAGTGTATATATTATTGTTATTTACTTGCCTTATCTGAATTGTTTTATATAAGCTTTTTGAGGTTTCTCTAAAACTCAACTTTCCATTTCTTATACTATAATTCCATCACATGCATTTGCATAATATATTTTATTATTATATTATAATATATAATATATTATAATATTTTATTATATAAATATATGTAATATATATTTATATAATAATTTTATATATATTGGGCTCTTTTTTATTTTTTTAATCTATGGTATAAGCTTAGCAATAATGTCTTTGATTCACAGGGTTTGAATGATTTAATAACTTTTGGGGTATGCTTACAAATTGTTTTCCAGATTGCTCAAGAGAGGTACATTAATATGTACACTTTCCCATAATACATCAAGCATTTGTCATTTTTCTTTCTTTGTAAACTTTGCTATTCTGATGGATATCAGATGAATCCTTGGAGTGGTTTTAATTTGCATTTCTTAAATTATTAATGATTAAGAGGATTTTTATATGCCTCTGATTTGTTTATTTACTATTTACTTTCCATCTGTAAGTCTGTTTGCTTTTAACTGTACTGAACAATATGCTTTCTTTCAGGATAAGCTGATCATGTGAAATTTCATTATCATGCTGTTTAACTCAGTTTGGATATTCAACACCTTCCCAACTCCCTCCAACTTCTCACTTCTCTGATTGAAGGTTGAAGGTTGAACTCTCAACTGCTCCCATAATGTTCATTCAAAAGAAATCAGGGATCAAAACTTCATCTCACTCACTACTTTCCAAGTACAATTCTGCTTTGAAGATTCTTTCCTCATCCCACCCTTGTATTCAGAGCCCTATTATCTTTCCTAACTCCTAGTCTTTAAACACACATACTCAAATATATATATATATATACATACATACATATACTCATATACACATGTCTAATAATAACCATCTTTAGGGTGAAGTAAGGGAAGGAAAAAGGGAGAAAAAATAAAGTTACAAGCTAACTTTGTATATATTTGAAGGAATAGCAATTATAGTTGGAGTTTCATGTGCAATCATCTTTTTTATTTTTCTATTCTATGTTATAGAAATACTTGTTTTGTTTTTTAAGTTCAGACTATTTTTTAAAAGAAAGAAAATATATATGCCTATATATTTATACAAACATATATACATAATCATACCCATATATAGCACTGGGTATCATTATGAGATTCAAACATATACCTCTAATCTCTTCTCCCTCCAACTTTTTCCAGAGGATACTTGAATTCCTGCCATGAGAAGAAGCAGAATGTTGAGGTCAGAAGTTTGGCTACCATTCTCAGAAAGAGGGGATATTAGGCTAAAATTATGTCTATTAACTCTCTTAAATATGATTAGTCTAGGGGATTGACTTCAAGTTCAAGCCAAACTTCTAATTGCTATTAATTTTAAGGTGGGCAAAACACAAGCTTTAAATCCAAGGATTGATTCCCTTCACACCAAATACCACTTCCACAATGAACACACATAATATATTTAAGAACATAAATTAATACATTAAAACATAGTAAGTAGCAAAGAAACATATTTATTCAAGTCAATGGCAAAACAGTAATCAAAGTAAATGTACATAAAAAACATTCACCAGACAATAAAGAATTAAATATTTCTCCCATTAGGAGTAAGGTAATTCAGCTCAACCAAAAGAATCTGATATCTCATTCAAGTGAACGTCCCTGAAATCTCTTATTCAGCAAGCTGACGATAGTAACCTGTAACTCCCCTCATGTTCATACTACTACTGGAGCCTTATTCTCCCTTCAGTAACATGAAATAGAGTTTTCATTATCCAGATTTTTTTCTCAAAGTTGGAAGTCCCAAAATTATGACATTTCCTTGTCTTTGTGGCTCTTTTCCTTTTCTACTTTTTGTGAAGTTAAATACAAGAGGGTGCTTGTACTTGTATTTCTTAAATACCTAAAGTAATCTAGCACTATTCACTTAATTCTTTGTGTCCAGGTTTCTTTCATGAAAAAGGAGTAGTTAGAGTCCCAGTGATCTTTAAAGTTTCTCATAGCTATTGGCCTTGGCTTATATCTAATAAAAGTAAATGTTGTTCATCATTATGTATTTCTTATAAAATCACAAAATGTGATTAAAAGAGAGAAAAGTTTTAGAAACTGGATAGAGTATATACACAATCAATAAGTAAACCATCAAGAGATACCAGCTTGACAAAAGTAGTCATTTAGTGCTGCCTTTCTTATCTCTTTTAATTAGATCAATTTTTGCTTTTGCTTGATCTGAGATCAGGATGGCTACCCCTGCTTTTTTGACTTCACTTGAAGCATAATAGATTCTGCTCCAGCCTTTTACCTTTATTTTGTATATCTCTCCTTGCTTTAAATGTGTTCCTTATAAACAACATATTGTAGGGTTCTGACTTTTGATACAGTCTGCTACCCACCTCCATTTTATGGGATAGTTCATTACCACATTTATGGTTAAAATTACTAATTCTTTATTTCCTGCCATCTTATTATCCTCAGATTATGCTTTTCTTTTTCTTATCCTCCCTTGTCTCCTCCCCCAGTATTAAACTTATGGGTACCACTTACCTCGCACAGCTCTCCCTGTTTAGAATTCCTCTCACCCCCTTTGAATTCCATCCCCTTTCCTGTACCTTTCCCTTATTACTCTTTTCCTTTTCCTTTTTCCTGTCCCACTTTTTAATGAGGTGAGAGAAGTTTGTATGTAACCCAAATGTTAATTATTTTCTCTTTGAGCCAACTCTGATTAGAGTAAGATCCATACAATGCTCCACCCCCTCTCTAAATTCCCTCAGATATGATGGGTTGTCTTTTCCTCTTCATGGGATATAGTTTCCCTCTTTTTATCTCCCCTTTTCCTTTTTTTTGATACTATACCCTTTCTATTTCTACTTCCCTTTTTTATGTTATATCAGTAAAATCAAATTATACATATACTCTTTATGTATATCCATAACAGAAATACAGTAGTCAAGAGTGCAACCATAGGAGGGGATGTAAGAAAACTGGGACACTGATACATTGTTGGTGGAATTGTGAATACATCCAGCCATTCTGGAGAGCAATTTGAAACTATGCTCAAAAAGTTACCAAACTGTGTATACATACCCTTTAATCCAGCAGTGTTACTACTGGGCTTATAGCCCAAAGAGATCTTAAAGAAGATAAAGGGACTTGTATGGGCAAAAATTTTTGTGACAGCCCTTTTTGTAGTGGCTAGAAATTGGAAATTAAATGGATGTCATCAATTGGGGAACGGCTAAATAAATTGTGGTATATGAATGTTATGGAATATTATTGTTCTGTAAAAAATGACCAGCAGTATGATTTCAGAAAAGCGTGTAGAGACTTACACAAACTGATGTTGAGTGAAATGAGCAGGACCAAGAGATCATAACATACTTCAACAACAATACTATATGATGACCAATTCCAATGGACCTGGCCATCCTCAGCAATTAGATGAACCAAATCATCTTCAATGATTTGGTTCCAATCAGCTCCAATGGAGCAGCAATGAACTGAACCAGTTATGCCCAGCGAAAGAACTCTGGGAAAACCATTACATTGAATTCCCAATCCCTATATTTTTGCCCACCTGCATTTTTGATTTCCTTCACAGGCTAATTGTACAATATTTCAGAGTCTGATTCTTTTTGTACAGCAAAATAACAGTTGCTGAATAACTTGTGGTATATGAATATTATGGAATATTATTGTTTAGAAAGAAATGACCAGTAGGATAATTTCAGAAAGGCCTGGAGAGACTTACATGAACTGATGCAGAGTGAAATGAGCAGGACCAGGAGATCATTATATACTTCAACAAAAATACTATATGATGAGCAATTCTGATGGATGTGGCTTGTTATGAGCCAAAACTTGAAACAAAGTGCTAAGTCAGTGTAATTGATAGATCAATAGTCATCTAATTTAGCATGGTGCTTAACAGTTTTCTAGTTTAGTACATGTACTTAGTCCTTACTATTGTTCCACAAGATTCACACCTTTAAGAAAGCATGTATAAGGTAGGAGCCTCAAAAAAAGCCTGAAAAAGTACCCATGCATCTATCTTGTAAATAAAAAGCTATAATTAAAAAAAAAAATATATGTGGCTTGACATAAAACAAAATAAATTCATATTTGCCCAGAAAATGAGACTTCTAGGCACTGAAATTATGTACATTTTAAAAAGTAATACTAACAAGTTATCTTTCATGGATGCCCTAAATATATAGCAGTGTAGGTGACTGCCTACCATTCCTATCTCTTGTCAGTTCTGGGCCTTCCCTTTAATGGAACAAAATTTGACATGACTGGGAGCTAATTCCTTACTTGCTATGTTAAAAGAACATTAACAGGGAGCAAAGGCTATAAAACTTGTGTTTTCTCCCAAAAACTGATCTGTTATTCCTGAACTGAATTCTCTGACTTTTCCAATCCTAAATAACTCTTTAATTCTTTTCTTCTTGTTGTCTTCCTCTTCAGAGTTCTCATTTAGCTTCAATTCCTGTTCCTTGGTCTTTTGGTATATCTCTCTTTCTCTCTTTTTGTCTCTCTATGTCTCTTTTTCTCTTTCTCTCTGTCTGTCTCTTTTATTCTCCCTGACTCTGTGTCTCTATGTATCTGTGTCTTTTTTAGTGGAAAGAGTTCTGGATTTGGAGTCAGGGTTCTTAAGTTCTTTGCAAATTATTATCTGTAACCATGTACAAGTCATTTAATCTTTCTGTACCTTAGTTTCCCCAACTGTAAAATAAGAGGGTTGGATTAGATGATCTCTGAGTTCATATCCAGCTCTGGACCCATGCTCCTATAATCTTTCATGTCTCTTTTTTGCATTAATTGTAAAATCTTATGATTTTACAACTTGGCTCTTGGGGTCAGTGATTAGTTTTCCTTTGGTTTTGCTATCCCCTAGTTCCTAGCACAGTAACTGTGGTAGTGGTTCCTAATACATGTAAGTTTAATTAAATTATCCAATTGAACCCTAGTTGTGAGAGGAGCTACAATCTTAAAGCAGGTATATCAAATTTCAGCACTCAAATGGAGAATGGCAGGATTGAGGAACAAAGGACAGAGAGATGATTAGAACTAGAAGTTCTCTATCTTACCAGAAGATGGTGGATTTATACTCCCTGCCCATTCTAGCATTATGAACTATCATGAACCCTCCACAGGATAAGTGAGACTGGAAATATCTCCCTATCCCCATACAGAAGCACAGTAGGAAACAGGAAAGAGTCTGAATTTTTGAATGAAATAGAAATTCTGAGTATTCTCTCAACTATCGGCATGGGGGAGAGACAGAATTAGTATCCAGTCAGGGAAAGGTGGAAAGACATTAGGGTGAAAGCAAAAATAGTGACACTCTTCTTGTCATTTGATTTTCTGTGTTCTGTGGAGTATGATTGTCATCCAAGGACTGGAACAGAAGAGTAACTTAGACGGTATGGAGTAGTATGAAATTTCATACCAGATGCACCTGTGGAATTATATTTCAATTATTTTATATTCTATCAAATTTTTATGCTTCAAAAATGGAAAAAAGATATCCCCTTATATGATAACAGTTTAAGCTTATATATTGTAGTTTTAAGTAGATGTTCAGTTCCACAAAAGTAACTCAATTCAGGGCTCTTGAGCAGGGAGAACTAGTAATGTTTACTGTTATAAAGTACTTGGGGGAGTATGGTGTAGCTATAGGGGTATATCAGAGCCAAATCATTCCAGTTCATTGTTTTTGTTCACTCATTTTTTCAGTTATATCCAACCCTTAGTGGTTCCATTTGGAGTTTTCTTGGCAAAGATCCTGTAGTTGTTTTCCATTTCCAAGTCATTTTTACAGTACTTTTAACTGAGGCAAAAAGGATTATGGCCTGCCCAGGTCAAACAGCTGCTGCCTGATAATAGTAGACTCTTCCTGACTCCTGACTATCCTTTGTGCCACTGAGCTGCCCTATACTAACTCATGTAAGCTTCTGCAGTTAAATTTTCAGTGTGACCAATTATATTTCAAAAATCAACATATAGCTAGCTACAAATCAGGCCTGATTTATTGTCTTGTTGACTATCTCAACTTAAGATAATTATAAATAAAGTGTAAATGTAAATTAAATTTAAAAGAATATCTAGTACATTTCTCACCCCTCCCCAAAGCTGACTGTCAAACACTTACCAGCACAACATTGCATTAGTTTATGTGTGCCAAGGATTGGGTAAAGGGAATATTTAAACACAGTACATTCATTTATTTTTAAAGCATTCAGGTGCATTTAATATCTGACTACCTAGTATAATTGGCATGGATGAGACATAGGGAACAGAATGGGCTTAGTCTAATTATAGTAGTTGCTCTCCTAGACTTGTTGCCCAAAGCAGGCATCTGGAACAGTTCATTCTCTGGATCTCAAAAAGGTAAGTGATTTAATATAAATCTTCATTTGAAAAAGAGTTTTTAATGTGGCAAACAAAAAAGTTAGCAATATAAAGAGAGACCATTTGGCTTTAAAAGACTCATCATTTTTGGATATACTCTCTTCCTTAGGACAATGTTTAATTACTTTCTCTATGACCCTCAGTATTTTATTTTAGCAAAGCAACCCAGAAAACTCTGTCAATGATTCATTATATTCTTTGCATCAAAATAGCTTTCTTAGATCTCTTTTGTTCTTGTTATTGTTCTTGTGGTTGTTATTAACTTTTTAAATTTATAACTATTGGTTTCATCACTTATCATTAATCATTAGTGACTATTTCAGAAGAAATATTAGAATTTTATGGCTAGCATATTTCTGAGCTAAAAGATCATTCTATGTCATACTTCACCTCCAACTCCCTCCTCCTCCATAATTTTGTTGATTTAATTTATTTATTTATTAATTTGTTGATTTAATTTATTTATGCTTGTGGAAGCAAATGACACTATAATCCTGAAATGATTTGTTTGTCCTTAACTATTATCAATACTTGGACAGTGTTTTGTCTTTTCTGGATATTCATAACATAATCTAATTATCCTTTTTTTGGGGGGAAGGGGTTTGTAACCTCTAACAGGGGTTTGCAAAACATATCTAGGAAGTAGATAATATTATTCCTGTATTATAAGTTAAAAAAACAAAAACAAAACAATAAGAAATATTTATTGCCAATTGTAGATTATTTCAATTAAAAAAAAGTTAATGTAAATTATAAGTAAAAGTGTATCCAATGCACTTTTTCCTCCTAGAGAGATGATTATCAAACATTTACCAGCACACCACTGTAGTTTTTTATATGTGCCAGGGATTGAATAAAGGAAATATTTAAATATGGTACACTCATTTATTTTTAATGCATTTCAGGTGCATCTAATATGAATCCATTGAATAATTTTCTATGTTCTAGATAGACATGGTGGTAAGGACTAGACAGTTAAAAAAAGGCAAAAATATTAACTGCCTTGAAGGAGCTTGTATTCTAATTGAAGCTGATTTTCAAGAGAACCAATTACACCATCAGAATTATTTATAAGGTATCTAAAAGACCACCCAATCCCAATTCAACCTCTATCTGCACAATACTTTATTCTATATCTAAATGGATAAATTAAAGATTTACCATGAAGTGTAAGCCACCCCAACTCACACTTTATCCCAGCCTTCCAATGTAGCCCATACAAATTTTGTAAATTTACAAACTCAGTTTTACTGTTGCTATATTTTATGCCAGTTATTGTTGGGCTCCTGAACATTCTGAGAATCTAGTCTCTGGATCCTCTTGCTACTTTTCTCAAGTTCTTAAGTTATGTGAATTTTTTAGGGCAATCAATTCTTCTGAACACAATGTATGTTCTCATTTTTGTATTGAATTCTAGGATCAATAAAATAAACATAACATTTTTTCATTTGACACATTCATATACTGGAAGGTATTTATTATCCAAATTCCCATGACCATTTACATAGCCTAATACAGCATTTGATCATCTCTTTTCCAGGGAAATGTCTCAGGCGCTTTACTTTATCTTCATATGCAATGGCTTCACATTCCTTTATCAATCAATCAACTAACCCATGATGGGCCTAGATTAGGCAGAAGAGCTCCCTAACTAGCATTTTTTCTCCTTAAAAATGAAATTATTTTTCTTTCTTATCATATAGATTTTCTCAAATTAGCAAATAAATTAAAATTAAGGCAAGAAAGTTCTTCATAAGAAATACAAGTAGAAGATTCTGGGAAAATGGCTGAGTAGGTTCATAAAATTTTAAGCTCTTCCGATTTCCTCCACAAACAGAAAAAAAAAAAATGTGCCTCAGGGTGAACATAGACCAAGGAAAACAAAGATGATTTGAGGCAAAATTGGGGTCCCCCTGAGACAATCTGAGAAGACCAAAAGAAAGACCCCAAGATATAGATTAACCAGTGTAAAGCACAAACACCTCAGGACTAGCTTCTCATAAACATCAAATAGAGAGTCCTAGAGCAAGCTGGGTGTAGCTGGAGCCTCAGCAGGAGTCACAGAGACTTTTACCTTCTGGACTGCATGAGGAATTGGGGGTCTGAAGAAGACTGAGGGAACCTTGACTGATGAGGAACACCAGGTGCAGCTGTGCTATAGGTACAGGACCTGGGGAAGAATGAGCCAGCACATTAGAAATGTAGAGTGGGGCAGTGGGGCAGGGACACTGAGTTCTTATTTTGGGGTTTCAGGACGGGGGAGAGCTAAAGTGAAGCCAGAGACACACTGCTCCCCCAAATCCAGGATTAGCAGGGTTTACACCAAAAGTTCTCATAAAAAAGAACAAATAAAGAAGAAAAAATTCAATCATAGAAAGTTACTATGGGAATAAGTAAAACCAAGGTTTATCTTCAGAGCAGTACATTAAAGTAAGAAGAGCCTGTTCTACCCCAAATAAACAATATTAAATGCCCAGAGAGAATGTAAAGAGGAACCAAAAATGACTTCAAAAATCAAATGAGAAAGACTGAGGAAAAACTTAAAAAAATACAAATCATCCAAGAAAAACAAGATTATGAAAAAAAAGTTAACAAATTTAGAATGGAGACAGAGTCTTAAAGAAAAAAAAATTAATTCTTTGAAAATTAGAATTGGGTAAGGGGAAGATACTAAAGTATAAGAGAACAAGAAATAACAACCCCCCCCCCAAAAAAAAGGACTAAAAAATAGAACTATATGTGAAACATAAGAAAAACAACAGGTCTGAAGAACGAATCAAGAAGAAAAAATATAAGACTAATTGGATTTCCTGAAAGCTACGACCAAAAAAAGAATCTTGACACAATAATGAAAAGAATAATACAAGAAATTTATCCTGTCATGGTAGAACATAAAGGGAAAATAGAAACAGAAAAAATTCACCTACAACCTCAAAGAAATCCTTTGTGGAAAACACATTGTAATATTATTGCCAAATCTTGAAACCCTCAGGTCAAAGAGAAAATTTTGCAAGAAATAAGAAAAAGAAAAAAAAAAACAAGTCAAATATGCTGTGGATAAAATTAGAATTGTACAAGATTCATCAGCAGCCACTTTAAAAGATCACAGATTCTGACATATTTTGTATTGACAGTCCAAAGAACTAGATCTGCAGCCCAAAAATATCAGATCCAGCAAAATTATATATTGAATGTGAAAAAATGGACATTCAACAAACTTGCAGAGTTTTAGAATTTTATCTCAAATAAACCCAAACTTCAATATAAAAATTAATCAATGATTAATTTCAAGTAACTTAACATGAACAAAATGTTTATGCTTTTTACATGGAAATGGATATAATATGTTTAACATTGATATCATTAATTAGATAATTCAAAAGAAACATTGGGGTAGAGTTAAGTATGATCTAACTCTCAAAAGTAAAACTGTCTAGGAAAAGATAACAATAATTTTGTTATATAAAGGAGATGCAGAGGAAGAACAGACAAAGGCATTAAGGAGGGAGGGGAGGGACAGGATTTTTAGTTTTGAAAATATACTCACATCAGGAAGCTATCCTACATATATACCATGAAGGGTGTATAAAAAAAAAGGAGTTAGATAATAGGATAAGGTGAATTATAGAATGATATATAGATTTATTGTCAATGAAACAATGTGTGTTTAGATTAATTGACAAAGAATAATGTTTATGGTAGGTTATAGAAGGGTGTGTAGAGCTACTGCAGTGGGATAAGATGTGTAGATAAATGGGAAAGGGATAAAGAGGTGGGGAGAGGGGAAAGAGAGGAAAGGGTGAAATAAGATACCAATATAGATAGATATTTAGATTATCGGGACCAAGATAAGGTGTGTAGAGTAATGGAAGTGGAAAGAAGAAGGAAGAAAAGGGTGGGGGAAGAAGATAAGGGAGTGATCCATGGGTGGGGGGAGCATAAGTAATAGCCAGGCAAGTTAAGGAGCAGAATTAAAGTAGAAGAGTTAGAAGGGATAGAAAATAAGACAAATACAGAAGAACTACAACAAGGACCAGGAATACAATTTATTGGGGGGGTGGGGGGGAAGGAAATATGTGTATGTGTGTATGTAGGTTATATATGTGGACATATATCTATCTATATCTATAGATGTATAGATATAGATAGATATAAAATGTATATGAGAGCTAATAATCATTGACCAAATCTATATTATATGTTAGCCACATTAATATTGTTTTAGATGCATGTTTAAATATGGCTAAATGTGTGTGCATGTGAGTATAGAGAAGTATATATGTATGATATATGTATACACACACATACATACACAATAGATACATCTTTCTATCTATGCCAATGTATATATAAATATATCTATCTGTGCTTAACTGTAGCTTGCTTGGGGGAGAGTGAGGAGTTGGAGGATAAAAGGGGAAAAAAGAATAAAGTAAAAATTGCAACACAGAGAACAAAAGAATCACCTACAAAGAAGCAAAGATGAATACTCATGAATATAATCTCTTCTATTATTATATATGCTTTCTTGAAATGATAATTTATTGTTATGATTTTGAATTCTCCTGATGTTCTGCTGGGCATATGACAATGTTTTGCTTTTTTTTTCCTTTCAGCCTTTCTATTTCTATTTTGTTTTTTTCTTATTTTATATTCAGCTCAATAAAAAAGTGGGAAAAAAGAAATAGAAATACTTATATACTTTCATGCAAGAAAGTCTTAGATGCATGGAAGGTATGGAACACCCCAAAAAACTTATTTTTTCCTTGAGAGCATCTTGTTTATCCTTTCTTCCAGCACAAGTGCTCTATCACAACTATATACCACAACTTGTTTAGCCATTCCCCAATTTATGGGTTTCATTTCAATTTCCAATTCTTTGACTCCAATATATATACATATTTGTACATGTAACCCTTTCATTGAAAAACATATATATCTCTTTAAGATATTGAGACCTAGTAGGGTCTTGCTGATTCAAAGAGTAAGTATGATTTTTATAGCCCTTTAGGCATAGTTTGAAATTGTTCTGCAGAAAGGTTGAATCAGTTCACCACTCTACCAACAGTGCGTTAATATCTCAGTCTACTTACATCCATCTCTTCTTAATATTTCTCATATATATGCTTCTCTCTGTTTACATAAACAGCACTCTTTTTTGTCTCTTGAAGCACACCTCTCATCTGGACTATTACAATAATCTTCTTAATATAAATCTGATCATGTTACCCTTCCATAAAGTAATCCAATTATTCTAATTGGGTTCCACACAATTACTATTATAAAATCTAAGATCCTTTTTATTTAAAGTTTTCCACAACTTCCCCTTTCCTACTTTTGTATTCTTATAATTATATCTCATATAAGCTATGATCCAGTTACATTGGGCAATTTGCTGTTCCTTCAGCACAAATCTCCTCTTCTAATCTCTGTTTTTGGACATAGTTAGCTATCTTCTATGCTTTGAATGCTTTCTCTCCTTACAGCAGCCAGTTTCCCTGGCTGACTTCAAAATTCAGTTCATATACCATTTTCTGAAAATGACATTTTCTGTTTCCTCAAAGATGAGTGCGTTTCACTCTAAGCTTACCTCCTATATACTGTTTATATATTATACATGCATAGTCATTTACAAGCTGTCTCTCCTATTGGAATGTACACTTCTTGAAGGCAGGGGTGTTTTTCATCTTTGTGTGTGGGTGTGTTTTCTATGCTTCATATAGTATACATTTAAAAAATGCTTTTAAAGTTAATGATTGAGAAAAGGGGGAAAGCCTATATCCCTATGATATCCTTGTAATGTAGGAGAAAATGGCAAAAGACTCTAATAAATGGTTGATTCCTTTCTGGAGTACTTATAAGATAATATGGATAAGGCAGGCAAAGTATGGGCAGGCTTTTGATATGCAGTGTTGGAGAGAACATCCAATTAGATGAGATCACAGATCCATTTGGGTTTAAATTTCTTTCTAGAATATCAACATTTTAATTGTAAAATTCATTTAAAGGCAAATTGAACATTTTTTTCATTGTTCATGTGGCCTACAGTTCTGCTTATTATAGGATACAATTTATTTTTTCTTTATAGCAACCATTTTTAGCAAACAAATCTGAAATAAGACCACATGAAGAATTGGGTAAGATAGTTGCACTAAGTTTTGTTGTTTTATTTTAAATGCCAGTTGCAGTATTTTTGAAGACCTGAATAATTTATAGGATATTCATTTAAAGATTTAAATTACATATGGTTTCATCTTCATGTTTATTCATATGATAATAGGATCAAAGATTTAAAGCTGAAAGATTATTTAGTTCAATCCTTCAACTTTTACAGATAAAGGAAATGAAATTCAGAGAAGTTAATTGATTTTTACAATGTCACATAAGTATTAAGTGGAAGAACAAGAATTAGAACACAGGTTTTAGGATGCTGAATCTTTTTTTTTTTTTTTTTTTTTTTTGCTATTGCACCATATTGCTTCCTGAATGATTTAATTAAAAGTATTTTTTTTTTATTTTTTATTTAATAGCCTTTTATTTACAGGATATATACATGGGTAACTTTACAGCATTAACAATTGCCAAACCTCTTGTTCCAATTTTTCACCTCTTACCCCCCCACCCCCTCCCCTAGATGGCAGGATGACCAGTAGATGTTAAATATATTAAAATATAAATTAGATACACAATAAGTATACATGACCAAAACGTTATTTTGCTGTACAAAAAGAATCAGACTCTGAAATATTGTACAATTAGCTTGTGAAGGAAATCAAAAATGCAGGTGTGCATAAATATAGGGATTGGGAATTCAATGTAATGGTTTTTAGTCATCTCCCAGAGTTCTTTTTCTGGGTATAGCTAGTTCAGTTCATTACTGCTCCATTAGAAATGATTTGGTTGATCTCGTTGCTGAGGATGGCCAGGTCCATCAGAACTGGTCATCATATAGTATTGTTGTTGAAGTATATAATGATCTCCTGGTCCTGCTCATTTCACTCAGCATCAGTTCGTGTAAGTCTCTCCAGGCCTTTCTGAAATCATCCTGTTGGTCATTTCTTACAGAACAGTAATATTCCATAATTTTCATATACCACAATTTATTCAGCCATTCTCCAACTGATGGACATCCATTCAGTTTCCAGTTTCTAGCCACTACAAAAAGGGCTGCCACAAACATTCGTGCACATACAGGTCCCTTTCCCTTCTTTATAATCTCTTTGGGATATAATCCCAGTAGTAACACTGCTGGATCAAAGGGTATGCACAGTTTGATAACTTTTTGAGCATAGTTCCAAACTACTCTCCAAAATGGTTGGATTCGTTCACAACTCCACCAACAATGCATCAATGTCCCAGTTTTCCCACATCCCCTCCAACAATCATCATTATTTTTTCCTGTCATCTTAGCCAATCTGACAGGTGTGTAGTGGTATCTTAGAGTTGTCTTAATTTGCATTTCTCTGATTAATAATGACTTGGAGCATCTTTTCATATGACTAGAAATAGTTTCAATTTCTTCATCTGAGAATTGTCTGTTCATATCCTTTGACCATTTTTCAATTGGAGAATGGCTTGATTTTTTATAAATTAGAGTTAATTCTCTATATATTTTGGAAATGAGGCCTTTATCAGAACCTTTGACTGTAAAAATATTTTCCCAGTTTATTGCTTCCCTTCTAATCTTGTCTGCATTAGTTTTGTTTGTACAAAAACTTTTCAGTTTGGTATAATCGAAATTTTCTATTTTGTGATCAGTAATGATCTCTAGTTCTGCTTTGGTCATAAAGACCTTCCCCTTCCACAGGTCTGAGAGGTAAACTATCCTATGTTCCTCTAATTTATTAATAATTTCATTCTTTATGCCTAGGTCATGAACCCATTTTGACCTTATCTTGGTGTACGGCGTTAAGTATGGATCAATGCCTAGTTTCTGCCATATTAGTTTCCAATTTTCCCAGCAATTTTTATCAAACAGTAAGTTCTTATCCCAAAAGCTGGGATCTTTGGGTTTGTCAAAGACTAGGTTGCTATATTTGTTGACTGTTTTATCCCTTGAACCTAATCTATTCCACTGATCAACTAATCTATTCCTTAGCCAATACCAAATAGTTTTGGTAACTGCTGCTCTATAATATAATTTTAGATCTGGTACAGCTAAGCCACCATCATTTGATTTTTTTTTCATTAATTCCCTTGAAATTCTTGACCTTTTTTTTTTCCATATGAACTTTGTTGTTATTTTTTCTAGGTCATTAAAATAGTTTTTTGGGAGTCTGATTGGTATAGCGCTAAATAAATAGATTAGTTTAGGTAATATTGTCATCTTTATTATATTTGCTCGCCCTATCCAATAATTAAAAGTATTTTTTAAGTGTGGTCTGGGTTTTAAAAATACCATACTGGTGATGAACTCTCTCAGATACATGGTCTACTGCTAGACATTGAAATATTCTAAACTGGTAAGATAGACCACACCTTGTGATTTTCTGGCATAGCCTTGAAGACCCTACTGTCATTTTTTTCCCCCCAAGGCATATTGATGCATTAGAAGAGAGAGTGGAGGATCTATGTAATGGAAAAGATAAAAATAATAGTTTTCTTTTATGGAGTGCTATTTTATAATCACATATCTTTTTTTTTTTTTTTTTTTTTTTTTTACATTTTTCACTTCATCTACCAAACAACCCTATAAAACTGATAACATGGGTATTAAAATTTTCATAGAAGAAACTATGACACAGAAACTGTGGGAAGAGTCTTGTCTAATAGTGTATAGATATTAAAGTAACAGAACCTATATTTAAACTGCTCTTTTGACTCCTATATCTGTCGTTCTTTATATTATATACTAGTTGAACTGGGATGACAATTTTAGATTTATTTTCTTCCACCTTTACATTGAACTCCTCCATATTCAATACAACTGAAATGAGGTGAAGGAAACTCAGCTGAAGATACTATATTTGTCTAATATCTCATCAAGTCCTGTAATGTCCTCTACATCTCCCTCTTTCTTTTGTTTTAGAACACAGGTGGTCATGCCCTCCCTGACTTCTCAAGGAGGGAGGTGAGAACCCCAAAAAGGAGGTGCCTATGTCAGTCATGTTACTGAGTGACTTTAGTTGCTCCCTATTAACTTCATGATAAAATATCAAATTCATCTTTTAAGCATTCTAATCTTTATAAAATTTGGTCCTTTGTAAATCTTTCTACTATTTTCCTTTTTTGTTTCTTGTACTTTTTGTGTAGTCCAATTGCTTTCTTGGTTCTTTGCACATAATATTCCATTTTCTTTTTTCTGTGCCTTTTCATTGACTGTAATTCATTTCTGAAATTCTTTCAATTTTCCCAAACTTTTAGTCTCTCTAACTTTCTTCAAGATTTACTTAAGCATCACTTTCTAGAGTCTAGCCCCTGACTCTACCAGGATTTTTCTCCAAGGATAATTTTTATCCATTTTGTATTACGTTGTATGTGAATAGTTTTCTATATGATTGCTCTCCTTATGATATCTTCAAAGGATTTTGGGAAAATGGCTGAGTAGGTTAGAAAATTTCAAGCCCTCCGTTTCCCACAAATAGAATAAATTTGTACCTCAGGGCAAAAGTAAACTAGGGGATAAAAAGACTTGGGGCATAATAGGTCCTTCTGGGACAATCTGAGAAGACCCAAAGAAAGGTCCCAGATGAAGGTTTAACCAGTGTGAAATGAAGACACCTCCACGGTAGCTTCACAGAAACAGCCAGTCAAAAGCTCTTTGACTCCCTGGAGCTGGGGTTGGAGTCTCAGCTAGAATGATAGAATTTTCACCTCCCAAAGTCAGAGGGTTGAAGCAAAAGAAGACTGAGAGAACCTCTGCTGATTAAGAATGCCAGGCCCAGTTGTTCTACAGAAATGTTACCTCACGCAAGAAGGAACCAGCATGTGCCAGGTGAGTATAGAAACATGGGGTCAGGGAATCTAATGGCTTGAACATTGGCAGAAAGATGGAGATATTGGTTTGATGATTCAGATCAGAGGGGAGAGATGAAGTGAAACTAAAGGCACCATGACCCTTACCCCAGAATTAGAGATGCATATATTAATAGATTTTTTTTTTAATGAACTGGCAAAGAAAAAATAACTCAATCATAGAAGCTAACTATGGGACTAGGGAAGAAAAGGTTCATCTTCAGAGGAGGGCAGTAAATAAAAAAAGCCTTTTCTACCCCAAAGATTAAATATTAAATGGCTACCTGTCCAGAAAGAATTTATAGAAGAACTCAAAAAAAGGTTATAGCACCTTCCAAAATTTATAAAGAAAAAAAGGGAAAAGAGATAAAACAAAATGGGGTATAGAAGAACATGTAGATTTATGGCATTGTATAGAAAATGGACAAGGGGTAAAGACAGAGGAAAGGATGGCATAAAATAATGTGGAGTACAAAAGATCCTGGTTTACAGGAATGGGATAAAGTGTGCAGAGTAATCAAATTAGGGATGCAGAGGGAAGAAAAGGGTGGGGAAAGAAGAAAGGGATCTATGGGTGGGGGGAGGTTAATAACAAGACAAGTTAAGGAGTAGAGTTAAAGAAGAAGTAGTACCAAAGATAGGAAATAAGTGAGAAAAAAGCTGAGTAGGTCAGAAAATTTCCTCCTTTAATCCCTCTCTCCCGAGCAGGTTGCAGTTCAGCATGAATATGTTTATATACATAGATATTACAACAAGGATCAAGATTAGGATTTATTAGGAAAAAATAGGACAAGTAATCATTGATCTCAGACAAAATCAAACATATTTTTTTGTTGTTGTTGTTGTTGTTGTTGTTTGATTTAATAGCCTTTCATTTACAGGTTATATGTATGTGTAACTTTACAGCATTAACAATTGCTAAAACCTCTTGTTCCAATTTTTCACCTCTTGCCACCACCCCCTCCCCCAGATGGCAGGATGACCAGTAGATGTTAAATATATTAAAATATAAATTAGATACACAATAAGTATACATGACCAAAGCGTTATTTTGCAGTACAAAAAGAATCAGACTCTGAAATATTGTACAATTAGGTTGTGAAGGAAATCAAAAATGCATGTGTGCATAAATATAGGGATTGGGAATTCAATGTAATGGTTTTTAGTCATCACTCAGAGTTCTTTCTCTGGGCATAGTTTGTTCAGTTCATTACTGCTCCATTGGAAATGATTTGGTTGATCTCCTTGCTGAGGATGGCCAGGTCCATCAGAACCGGTCATCATATAGTATTGTTGTTGAAGTATATAATGATCTCCTGGTCCTGCTCATTTCACTCAGCATCAGTTCGTGTAAGTCTCTCCAGGCCTTTCTGAAATCATCCTGTTGGTCATTTCTTACAGAACAGTAATATTCCATAATATTCATATACCACAATTTATTCAGCCATTCTCAAACTGATAGACATCCATTCAGTTTCCAGTTTCTAGCCACTACAAAAAGGGCTGCCACAAACATTCGTGCACATACAGGTCCCTTTCCCTTCTTTATAATCTCTTTGGGATATAATCCCAGTAGTAACACTGCTGGATCAAAGGGTATGCACAGTTTGATAACTTTTTGAGCATGGTTCCAAAATACTCTCCAGAATGGTTGGATTTGTTCACAATCCCACCAACAATGCATCAATGTCCCAATTTTCCCGCATCCCCTTCAAAAATCATCATTATTTTTTCCTGTCATCTTAGCCAATCTGATAGGTGTGTAGTGGTATCTTAGAGTTGTCTTAATTTGCATTTCTCTGATTAATAATGACTTGGAGCATCTTTTCATATGACTAGAAATAGTTTCAATTTCTTCATCTGAGAATTGTCTGTTCATATCCTTTGACCATTTTTCAATTGGAGAATGGCTTGATTTTTTATAAATTAGAGATAATTCTCTATATATTTTGGAAATGAGGCCTTTATCAGAACCTTTGACTGTAAAAATATTTTCCCAGTTTATTGCTTCCCTTCTAATCTTGTCTGCATTAGTTTTGTTTGTACAAAAACTTTTCAGTTTGGTATAATCGAAATTTTCTATTTTGTGATCAGTAATGATCTCTAGTTCTGCTTTGGTCATAAAGTCCTTCCCCTTCCACAGGTCTGAGAGGTAAACTATCCTGTGTTCCTCTAATTTATTAATAATTTCATTCTTTATGCCTAGGTCATGAATCCATTTTGACATTATCTTGGTGTACGGCGTTAAGTATGGATCAATGCCTAGTTTCTGCCATATTAGTTTCCAATTTTCCCAGCAATTTTTGTCAAACAGTAAATTCTTATCCCAAAAGCTGGGGTCTTTGGGTTTGTCAAACACTAGGTTGCCATAGTTGTTGACTGTTTTGTCCCTTGAATCTAACTTATTCCACTGATCAACTAATCTATTCCTTAGCCAATACCAAATGGTTTTGGTAACTGCTGCTCTATAATATACTTTTAGATCTGGTACAGCTAAGCCACCTTCATTTGATTTTTTTTTTTCATTAATTCCCTTGAAATTCTTGACCTTTTGTTTTTCCATATGAATTTTGTTGTTATTTTTTCTAGATCATAAAAATAGCTTTTTGGGAGTCTGATTGGTATAGCGCTAAATAAATAGATTACTTTAGGTAATATTGTTATCTTTATTATATTTGCTCGCCCTATCCAAGAGCATTTAATATTTTTCCAATTGGTTAGATCAGACTTAATTTGTGTGAAAAGTGGTCTGTAATTCTGCTCATAAAGTTTCTGATTTTCCCTTGGCAGATAGATTCCTAAATATTTTATATTACCAGTAGTTACTTTAAATAGAATTTCTCTTTGTAACTCTGACTGTTGGATTTTGTTATTGATATATAAAAATGCTGATGACTTATGTGGGTTTATTTTATAACCAGCAACATTGCTAAAGTTGTGGATTATTTCTAATAACTTTTTAGTAGCATCTCTAGGGTTCTCTAAGTATACCATCATATTGTCGGTAAAGAGTGATAATTTGGCTTCCTCATTGCCTATTCTTATTCCTTTAATCTTTTTCCCAGCTCTTATTGTCAAAGCTAGCGTTTCTAATACAATATTAAATAGTAACGGTGATTAGTGGGCAACCTTGTTTCACTCCAGATCTTATTGGGAATGGTTGCAGTTTGTCTCCATTACATATGATGTTTACTCATGGTTGTAAATAGATGCTACTGATTATTTTAAGGAAAAGTCCATTTATTCCTATACTCTCAAGTGTTTTTAATAGGAATGGATGTTGGATTTTATCAAATGCTTTTTCTGCATCTATTGAGATGATCATATGGTTTTTGTTAATTTGGTTATTAAAGGCCAATTATATTGATGTTTTCCTAACATTGAAATCATTCCTGGTATAAATCCTACTTGATCTATTATTATCTTGGAAATGATTTTCTGTGTCTTTTTGCTAATTTCTTATTTAAGATTTTAGCATCAATATTGATTAGGAGATTGGTCTATAATTTTTTCTTTCTCTGTTTTCAGCCTCCTGGTTTAGGTATCTGTACCATTCTGTGTCATAGAAGGAATTTGGTGGACTCCTTCAGTCCTATTTATCAAATAATTTATATAGCATTGGGCCAATTGTTCTTTAAATGTTTGGTAAAATTCTCATTAAATCCATCTGGTCCTGGGGATTTTTTTCTTAGGGAGTTGTTTAATTCTTTCTATTTCTTTTTCTGAAATGGGACTATTCAAACAATTTACTTCCTCCTCTTTATCTGGGAATTGTATTTTTGGGGTAGTCATCGATTTCCTTAGGTTTTGTTTTTGGCATAAAGTTGAGCAAAATAACTCCTTATTATTTCTCTAATTTCCTCTTCATTGGTGGAAAGTTCTCCCTTTTCATTTTTAAGTCTAATTTCATTTCCTCCTCCTTTTCTAATCAGATTTACCAAACATCTATTTTATTGGCTTTTCATAGAACCCTCTTGTTTTATTAATTAGTTCAATTTTTTACTTTCAATATTTTAATTTCTCCTTTTAATTTTAAATTTCCAATTTAGTATTTGATTGGGGGTTTTAATTTGGTCTTTTTAGTTTTTTTTTAGTTGCAAGCGAATTCATTGATTTTTTCTTTCTCTGTTTTTATTCAAAGTAAGCCTCTAAGGATATAAAATTCCTTTAACCGCTTTGGTGCATTCCACAAATTTTGGTATGACGTCTCATCATTGTCATTATCTTGGTGAAATGATTAATTGTATCTTTTTGCTGCTTCACCCAATCTTCTTTAAGATGAAATTGTTTAGTTTCCAATACTTTTGTTCTTTTCTTTTTTTTGTTGTAGTTTTACCTTCATGATCTGAAAAAGCATTTACTATTTTGCTTTCTTGCATTTTAATTGAGGTCTTAATGTCCTAATATTGGTCAATTTTGAATAGGTTCCATGAACTGCTGAGAAAAAGTATATTTCTTTGTATTATTCAATTTTCTCAAAGATCTAACATACCTAATTTTTCTAATATTCTATTTACCTCTTTTTTCGTTCTTATTTGTTTTGTGGTTTGATGTCTAATTCTGAAATTAAGGTTGAGATCATACTATTACAGTTATTGTCTTTTCTTCCTGCAACTCTTCTTCTCCTTTGGTTTGGATGCCAACCCTTGGTGCATATATTTTTTGATATTTCTTCGTTATTTTATGCTACCCTTTGGGATGTGTTTCTTTCCTTATCTCTTTTAATTAGATCAATCTTTTTTTGTTGATTTGAGATAAGGATGCTACCCCTTTTTTTGTTCACCTGAAGCATAATAGATTTTGCTCCACCTTTTACCTTTATCTATATGTATCTCCCTGCTTTAAATGTGTTTCTTGTAAACAACATTTTGTAGGGTTCTGACTTTATCAGTCTGCTATCTGCCTCCTCTTTTGGGAGTTCATCCCATTCACATTTCGTTAGAATTACTAAATTTGTATATCCTGCCATCCTAATAATCCCGGTTATGCTTTACTTTTCTTGTCTCCCCAACCCTCTTTCCCTTTTTGAACTTATTCCCCACTTGTATCCCAAATGCTTACCCTCTTTAGAATCCCTCCTCCCCCCTTTAATCTTTCCCTTCCTTCCCTTATTACTCTTTTTTTTTCCTTTTCCTCTCCCCATTTTAATGAGGTAAGGAAATTTTCTCTAAAACAAATTCAATTATTTTTTTCTTTGACCAACTCTGATGAGGTAAGATTCACCAATTTCCTCCCCTCTCTAAATTCCCTCAATAATAAGTTTCCTTTGCCTCTTTGGGGATGGGTTTCCCTCTTTTTTATCCCTCCTTCCCACCTTATTCTCCATCATCTCTTTTCCATATCTCTTCCCTTTTTTATTTATATCAGTAAAATCAAATTATACTTTTTTTTTTATATCCATAAAATACAATTCTCAAGAGTTATTTTACCTTTTCTACATCTCTTGAGTTCTATGTTTGGAGATCAAATTTTTTTTAGTTCTGGTTTTCTTTAGAAAGAAATGGAATTGGGCAAACCAAGATGGCAGAGAACAACAACTTTCTAAGCTCTTCTCAACCCCTCTTTGTCAATATTATATCGAGCCTCAAAATATCTTGACTGCTACAATTCGTAAAGATAAGAAGTGAACAATTCACCACCGAAAATCTGCAGTCTCGCCAAGAAAAGGTTGGTTCTGGGGCCAGGGGAGATCAGCGCGACTGGGAGAAAATTGGTTCTGAGAGGCCTCAAACCGAAAGTGGCACAGATCTCAGCACAAGCCACACCCCTACCAGTCGGGCTTTTCCGGAGCATTGTGATCCTGCATGGCAGGAGGACCCACCTAGTTAGCCTCAATCTGCCCAGTGGAGGGGCTCGGCTTGGGGCCATAGAGCTTTCAGGGCCGTTTGCATCATCAGAATGCTGGGGCAGGTTCCGTGGTCTGTGGTCTGGTTTTGGCTCTTCTCACAGTCCCACAAGAGGTCTGGCCTGGGGCGTGCACTTTCACCCCTCGTCTCTCCCAGCGTCCTAACCCACACAGCCCAACTGGGCACTTCCATAGCTCACCGTGCTGAATCCACTTCCTGTTGGAGGAAGGAAAACTCTCCTCAAACACTCCCATCCTCTCCCAGAAATCAGTTTTCTCTCCCTGCTCTGGAAAGAGCTGGCCCCTTGCCCCTAGGAGAATACCCTAAACTTTAAAACATGAAAAAAGATGAAAAAACTATCGAATTCTTCAGAAAAAACAACAAACCTGAAAAGACCTCAAACAACAAAAATATCAGACTTTTTACTGATCTCTATGAAAGACCATTAAAATCTCAAAAAAGTAAGAAGATAAATGGGAAAAAGGAAGAAAACAAAGAAACAAAACTTTAAAAACAATTGGAAAAATTAAAAATTCCCAGGAAGTAGAAACAAAATTGGTGTTGGAAAAAATAAAATTCACTAGAAAGTAAGTTCAAATTGGAAAAACAAAAATTCGCAAGAAAGTAGGATCTAATTGGAAAAAAAAATAATTCACTAAAAAAAAAAATTAGTAAATGGAAAAAAATTCCCGAAAAAACAATACATTTAAAACTCAATTGGACATATAAAAAAAGTAAAAAAAAAAAGAAAAAATAATTCTTTAAAAATTAAACGAACAAATAAAACTAAATTCATTAGACAAAAAATCAGTCAAGCAAAAAACAAAAAAAACGGAAAAAACCATGAATTATCTACTTAAAAAACGACACACTTGGAAAAATAGATCTAGGAGAATAATCTGAGGATTACTGGACTTTCCAAAAAACTATGATGAAAAAAAAAGATCCAATACTATTTACGAAATCATCAAAGAAACTGCCCAGGTGTAATAGAATCAGAAGGTAAAAACAGAAAAATTCATCAACACCTTTAAAAAAACCCTAAAATAAAAAACCCCAAGGAATTTGTAAAATTTCAGAACTATCAATTAAGGAAAAAAAATTTTAAAGAGCAAAAAAAAAAAAAAAAAAATTAAAAAATCCACAAAAGATCACAAGTCTGGCTGCCTCACATTAAAAAAGGGCCGGAATATATTCCAAAAAGGCACAAAAACGGGATCACCAAAAAAAACTACCACTAAGCATTTCCTTCCAAAGAAATGGACATTAATAAACAAATAATTCCATTTCTTTCTGAAAAAAAAAAAAACAAAAAATTTGATCTCAAAAAAACTCAAAATGCAGAAAATAAAAAAATAACTTTGGGAATTTATTTTCTTTGTGGATATAAAAAAAATACATTATAATTTAATTCATATAACATAAAAAGAAAATATGGAAAAGGGATGATGGCAGAATAAAAATGGGAAGGAGGGATAAAAAGAAACCATATCCCACAAAAAGGGCCCAAAAAACTTATCATATCTGAAATTTAAAAGGGGAAACATTATGGTTCACTCTCTCAATTACTCAAAAAAAAAAAGACATTTTTTTAAAAAATTCTCTCTCCCCTTTAAAAAAACAGGGGAAAGGGAAAAGGGAAAAAAAAATAATAAAGGGAAGGAAGGAAAAATTCAAAGGGAGGAGGGTTATAAAAGGATAAGTATGGAAAAGGTACATAATTTAAAAAAAATTGGGGAAAGCAAGAAAAGAAAAACACAATCTGGGGTTTTGGGATGGCAAAAACAATTTTAATTCTAACAAAAATAAGGGAAACTCCCCCATAAAAACAATACAACATCAAATCAAACCACAATATTTTTTACAAAACACATTTAAAACAGGGGATACATAAATAACAGAAAGCGACAAAATCGTCTTCAGGTAAGTCAAAAAAAGCTTAATCCTTATCTCAATCAACAAAAAGAAAAATTATCTAATTAAAAATGAAAAACTTCCTCTAAAATACATAAACAACAATATCAAAAAACATATACCCCACTTGGGCCTAACCCTAAAGGAAAATTAAAAGTTCAGAAAAAGCAACAAAACTTAAATGAAATCTAACCTTGCACTCTCAAAAAACAATCAAACCACAAAACAAAAAAAAAATTAAAAAAGAAAAGAAATTAGAAAAAATTAGATCTTTAGAAAATTGAAAAATAAGAAAATACCTTTCTTTTACTTCATGAAGCTTTAAATGACCATATATTACGACATAAAACCTCAAAATTAAAACAAAAACAAAATATTCTTTTCAATCATATCAAAAAACACATTCAACAAAAGTTAAAATAATGAAAAAATGGAAACTAAACAATCTCATTTAAGAAATTGGGGAAACATAAAATAATACAATTTCTTTCCTAAAATAAAAAGTAACATTACCAAAAGGGGAAATCAAAAAGCAAAAAAATTTTATATCCTTAAAACTTGAAAAAAAAAAAGAAAAATTAAAAAATTCCAACTAAAACTAAAAAAACCAAATTAAAACCCCAATCAAATACTAAATTTGAAATTCTAAAAAAAAGAAATTAAAAAATATTGAAAAAAAACTATTAACTAATTAATAAAACTAAAAGTTTTCTATGAAAAAAGCCAAAAAAAATAAATTTTAAAACCAAATTAGAAAAAGAGGGAAAAAATAGTAATCTTAAAAAGAAAAAAACTTTCCCAAAGAAGAAATGAAAAAAAAGGGTTATTTTCTCAACTTTTAAAAAATTCAATAATAAAATAATACCTCCAAAAAAAACCCCAACAACAGAAGAGAAATTGCAAATCCCATTTGAAAAAAAATAAACACAATTAAACAACTCCCTAAAAAAATCCCCCAGGACCAATGGATTTCTTAATTTTCCAAACTTTAAAAGAACAATTCCCCAATCTATACAAATTATTTATAAAAAGGGACTGAAATCCTAAATTCCTTCTATACCAAACTGGTCATACCTAAACCAGGTGGCTGAAAACAGAAAAAAATTATAGACCAATCTCCCTAAAATATCTAAAATCTTAAATAAAATATTAAAAAAAAAAAAATCATTTCAAAAAACACTATATCAAGAATTTATACCAGGAAGGGGCCCTGGGTTTTCAATAAAGGAAAAACTATCAAATAATTGGCCTTTAAATTCCTTCAAAACCATAATCATCTTAAAGCAAAAAAACATTTATAAAATCAACATCCATTCCCTTAAAACAAAGGGTTACAAAAAGGCTTTCCAAAAATCCACATCTTTCAAAACCATCAGAACACATAAAAAAAAACCAACCATTCCCCAAAAATCAAGGAAACAAAAATTGCCCACTATCACCGTTACAAAATTGAAAAACACTTTAACAATAAACTCAAAAAATTAAAAAAAAAACCAAAGAAACAAAATCCTCTTTCCATAAGGGAAAGAAACCCCAAATTCTAAAAAAAAGAAAAATCCACAACTTTACAAAGTTCTGGTTAAAAAAAAACCCACAAATCATAGCATTTTATATATCAAAAAAAAATCCAACAGTCCAAATTATAAAAAACCATTTAAATAACTACGTAAATAAAAATTTTAAATCTTCTGCCAAAAAATCAAAACTTTAACAAAATCAACCACCACCAAAATTACTCTAACCAAGGAAAAATTTAAATGCCAAACAAAATTAAAAAAAAACAATACCTAAACTAATCTATTTTTGCCTTACCATAACTCCCCAAAACTTTTTTCGCCGGAAAAAAAACCAAATTCAGGAAAAAACAAATCAAAAATTTCCAATTAATAAAAAAAATCAAATAAAGGTGTAAAAGCTTACCGAAACAAAAAATTATTAAACCAATTACAAAACCATTTATTTGGCAAAAAATTTTACAAAATTATTTAAAAGGGAAAAAAATCAACAAAAAGCACTTAATCGACAAACCCCAAAAACCCCAAAAGGGAAAGAACTTAGCAAAAAAGCAAAAATTAAACAAACCAAATAATTACCCCCAACCTGCCAAAAAGGTAAAAAATTTCAACCAGGCAAAAAAATATTAATAAAAAAAAATATTTCCCCGCCTTAAAAAATTTTTGCCAAAAACAAACTAAGCACAAGAAAATGAAAAAGCAAAAACAAAAAATTTTTACAACCAAAACAAGCAAAAAATTGAAAAACAATAAAAAAATATTTTCAGCAAAGGGTTACAAAAAGCCTTACAAAATAATAATCTCAATTTATAAAAAAAATCAACCACTCCTTTAAAAATTTTAAATAACAAAATTTAATAAGAAAAAACACTGCCATGAAAAAATGCCCAATATTTTAAAAAATCAAATTAAGACAACTCTAGTAACTACACATTAATTCAAATGCAAAAAAAATAAAAATATTTTGGAGGGATGCGGGAAAACCTTATCATTGTTGGTTTTAACAGATCCCCATTTTATATTTAATTGCCAAAAACAAAACCAACCTTTCAAAACCGGGAATTCCCAAAATTATAAAAAGGAAAGGGAAGGCAGAAAATTTTGTGGGCCCCCATCAAAACGGAAACAAATGCCATCTTGGAAATACTGAAAAATTTAAAAAATTTTAGAAAATTTCTGAAAGAAAAACCGGGAATTTCAAAAGGCCAAACACAATTTGAAATAAACACCAAGGAATCTTTTCCAAAACAATACAATGCCAGCCCGTGGATAGGCCACCTCACAACGGAATCAACCAAAACAAAGCAGTAAAACAACAGCTATGCCCCGAAAAGAACCTAATGCTAAAACCATTCTTTTCCCAATCCCTATATTTATTTTGCATTTTTTTCCCAAACTAATTTACCTTTCAATTCTTTTGACGCAAAATTAATTTTCGATTTTTTTATCTAATTTATTTTTAAGTTTTAAATTATTATCCCCAAAGGGTGGGGGATAAAGTGAAAAATTAACAAGATTTTTTTAATTAAATTACCCATGCTAATCCTTAAAAAAACATAAAAAAAAAAAAAGAAAAGAAAGAAAAGAATTCATTTTTTCCCATTAAATTCCTCTTTTCCCCTAAAAACCAAAAGCTTTTTATTCTTCTGCATCCCAATTTTTTGTTTTGGTTAGATTCCATCCTTATTTTTTTAGGAATCTTTTTGATCCTTTTCCCTCGGTTTTTGGTTTTTCTTTAAAATTTTTTTCCCTTAATCTATTTCAATTTTACAATATTCCTTGGGGTTTTATTTTTCTATTTCAGAAGGTTTTTGTTCTTTAATGCCTATTTTCCTTATATTCTTTTTACTCTCTTTCTTTTGTTTCTTGAAATAGTAAAAACTCTTTTTTTCATCTGTTTTGGTCCAATTCCTCAGATTATCTCTCCATCTTTTTCAAGTTGTCTTTGGCAAGGATAATTCCCTTGGGGTTTTCCAGTTTGCTTTTTGGTATGAGTGCTAATGAAATTTGAAGGTTCCCTTCCCCAATGGGAAAAGGGGGTTTTTTTTTTTTTTTTGGAATTTTTTTCAGCAGCCACCTTGGCGAAAAAAGGGCTTTTTTAATTCCAAAAGTGTTTTTTTCCAAGTTTTGGGGGCCTTTGTGGGTTTTTAAGGGGTTTTTGGCCCCCTGAAGCCCTTGAGGAACTTAAAAGGGGGTGAAAAGTTTGTTTTTTTTTTCAAAACCTTTTTGCCCCAGGCAAGCCTTCCTTGGGGGTGGGAGCTGGGATGGGGTGTAACTGAAACCCCCCAAAACAGATACCAAAACTTTTTTCCCTACTAAGACTTTTCCTGCCCCAAACCCTCTTTCTTTTGCTCCCCAAAATGGAATTGCCCCCCCCTAAAAAGCTCTATAAACTGGAACCCCATGAACAGATTAGAGGCTAACCTGGGCTGTGCCCTCCTGCTCTGCAGGTTTGTAACTGCCCTAAGGAAAAGCCCTGTACTGCGTGTTGGGGCTACAAGCTTGTGCTCAGTTCTGTGCTCTCACTTTCGGTTTGAGGCTGTTCTGGGAAACTAATTTCTCTCCCAGTCTACACTGATCTCCCCCCTGGCCCTGGAACAAACCTTTTTTGGAGAGATTGCAGATTTTCTTCGGCTGGTGAGTTGTTATCTTTTTTCTTTAATTTACAGTCAAGACTATTTTTGAGGCTCAATATAATATTGATAAAGAGGGTAAGAGAAGAGCTTAGAAAGTCGCATGTGCCTTCTCTGCCATCTTGGCTCTGCCCCCGACAAAATCAAACCTAAAGATTAATCATCATGGTGAACAAAAAAAAAAAAAAAAAATCAGATCATCAAAGGGAAAAAATAGTAAAGCAAACAAAATGTAAGAAAACAACAACAACAAAAAAGTAAAAATGTTATGTTGCAATACATATTCAGTTCCCACAGTAGTCACTCTGGGTATAGATGGAATTCTTCATTGCAGGACTTGGCTTGTGGAACTGGAACTGGCCTGAATCATCTCATTGTTTATGAGAGCCATGTCCATTAGAATCAATCATTATATAATCTTCCAGTTGTCTTATACAATGTGCTCTTGATTCTGGTTTTAGCATCATTTCATGTAAGTCTCTACAGGGCTCTCTGAAGTCATCCTGCTGATCATTTCTTATAGAAGAATAATATTTCATAACATTCATATACCATAACTATTCAGCCATTCTCCAGTTGATGGGCATCCATTCAATTTCCAGTTTCTAACCACCACAAAAAGGGCTGTGACAAACATTTTTGCACATGTGGGTCCCTTTTCCTCTTTTTTGATCTCTTTGGGATATGTGTCCAGTAAAAACACTGCTGGATTAAAGGGTATGCACATACCATTGGGTGTAGTTCAAAATTACTCTCTAGAATGGTTGAATCAATTCACAACTACACCAACAATATATAGCGTTGCAGTTTCCCCACATCCTCTCCAACATTCATCATTCTTTTCCTGTCATCTTAACCAATCTGAGAGGTATGTAGTGGTACCTCAGAGTTGTCATGCTTTGCATCTCTCTAATCAATAATGATGTAGAACACCTTTTCTTATAACTAGAAATAGTTTAAATTTCTTCATCTGAAAATTGTCTGTTCATATCCCTTAACCAATCAATTGGAGAATGGCTTGAAATCTTATAAATTTGAGTCAATTCTCTATGCATTTTAGAAATGAGGCCTTTATCAGAATTCTTAAATGTAAATTTAAATAGCTTCTTTTTAAATTTTGTCTGCATTGGTTTTATTGCACAAAATCTTTTTTAAATTTAATATGATCAAAATTATCTATTTTGTATTTAATAATGTTCTCCAGTTCTTCTTTGGCCACAAATTCCTTCCTTCTCTGCAGATCTGAGAGGCAAACTATTCTTCCTTCTTCTAATCTGCTTATAACATCACTCTTCATGTTTATGAACCCTTTTAGACCTTATCTTCACACATGGTGATAGGTGTGGGTGAATGTAGTTTCTGCCATAATAGTTTCCAATTTTCCCAGCAGTTTTTGTCAAATAGTGAGTTATAATCCCAAAAGCTGGGGTTTTAGGGTTTGTGAAACACTAAATTACTCTAGTCATTGATTATTTTAATCTATACCCCTGATTGACTACTTTACTTCTTAGCCAGTACAAAATGTAAAATTTTGTTGACTGCTGCTTTATAATGTAGTTTTAGGCCTGGTACATATGAGGCTACCTTTATTTGAATATTTTTTATTAATTTCCTAGAAATTCTTGATGTTTTGTTCTTCAAGATGAACTTTGTTATTATTTTTTCTCCATCTATAAAATAATTTCTTGAGAGTTTGATTATTATGGAGCTGAATAAGTAAATTAATTTAGTTAGTGTTGTCATTTTTATTATATTAGCTAGGCTTACCCATGAGCACTTGACATTTTTCCATTTGATTAGATATGACTTTATTTGTATGGAAGTATTTTGTAGATGTGTTCATCTAGTTTTTGACTTTGCCTTGGCAGGTAGACTCCCAATATTTATATTATCTACAGTTATTTTAAATTGCATTTCTCTTTCTATCTCTTGCTGCTGGACTTTGTTGGCAAAAAGTATAAATGCTGATTATTTATGTGGATTTTTTTAATATCCTACACAACTTTACTAAAGTTGTGAATTGTTTGTAACAGCTTTTTAGTTGATTCTCTTAGATTCTGTAAATATACCATTATATCATGTGCAAAGAATGATAATTTTGTATCCTCATACCTACTCTAATTCCTTCAAACACTTTTTCTTCTCTTATTGCCTAAGCTAAAATTTCTAATACAATATTGAATAGTAATGGTGATAGTGAGCAAATTTGTTTCACTCCTGATATTGAGAATGGTTCTAGATTGTCCCCATTATATATGATGCTTGCTGATGATTTTAGATAGATGCTACTGATCATTTTAAGAAATAGTCCATTTATTACCATATGTTCTACTATTTTTAATAGGAATGGGTGTTGGATTTTATCAAATGCTTTTTCTGCATCTATTAAAATAATCACATGATTTTTGTTAGTTTAGTTACTGATAGAGTCATTTATGCTAATAGTTTTCCTAATATTGAACCAGTCCTGATTTCCTGCTATAAATCCTATTTGATCATAGTGTATTATCCTGGGGATGGCTTTCTATAATCTCTTTGCTAATATTTTATTTAAGATTTTTGCATCAATATTCATTAAGGAAATTGGTCTATAATTTTTTTCTCTGTTTTTACCCTACCTGATTTAGCTATCAGTACATATCTGTGTCATAAAAGGAATTTGATAGGAGTCCTTTTTTCCTATTTTTTCCAAATAGTTTGTATAGTATTATAGTTAATGGTTCTTTAAATATTTGGTAGAATTGACATGTAAATCCATCTGGCCTGGAGACTTTTTTCTTAGGGAGTTGATAAATTGTTTGTTCTGTTTCTTTTTCTAAATTGGAACTTTTTAAGTAATTTATTTCCTTTTCTGTTAATTTGAACAATCTATATTTTTGTAAGTATTCCTCCATTTCACTTAGATTATCAGATTTATTGACATAGAGTTGGGCAAAATAATTCCTAATTATTTCTCTAACTTTCTCTTCAATGGTGGAAAGTTCTTCTTTGTCACTTTTGAGACTTAACATTTTGATTTTCCTCTTTCCCTTTTCTAATCAAATTAATTAAAGGTTTATCTAATTTTGTTGTTTTTTAATATAAAACCAGCTCTTTATTTTATTTATTAATTTAATAGTCTTACTTTCAATTTTATTAATTTCCTCTTTTATTTTTTGAATTTCAAATTTGATACTTAATTGGGGGGGGGGGGCTAATTTGTTCTTTTTATAGCTTTTTTAGTTGCAAGCCCAATTGAATGACCTTCTCTTTCTCTATTTTATGCAAGTAAGCATCTAGAGATATAAAATTTCCCTAATAATTGCTTTGGCTGCATCCCACAAATTTTACTATGCTGTCTTATTATTGTCATTCTCACAAATAAAATTATCAGTTCTAGGATTTATTGTTTCACCCACTCATTCTTTAGGATTAGATTATTTAGTTTCCAATTAATTTCTAGTTTATTTTTCTCTAGCCTTTTATTGCATGTAATTTTCATTGCATCACTATCTGAAAAAAAAAGATGCATTTAATATTTCTGCCTTTCTGCATTTGATTTTGAGGTTTTTAGATTTAACTTATCATCAGTTTTTGTATAGGTTTCATGTACTGCTGAGAAAAAAGTGTATTTCTTCCTATCTCCATTCAATTTTCTCCAAAAGTCTATCAATCATACGTAACTTTTCTAGAATTCTATTTCCCTTCTTAACTTCTTTTTTTAAAATTTATTTTGTGTTTTGATTTATCTAGTTCAGAGAACAAAGTTGATATTGACAACTAGTACAATTTTGCTGTCTAATTCTTGAAGCTTTCTTAAATTCTCCATGAATTTGGATGCTATATATGCTTAGTGTTGATATTACTACATTATCTATGGTACCTTTTAGTACAATGTAATTTCCCTCCTTATCTCTTTTAATTAGATCTATTTTTAATAGATTCTGCTCCAGCCTTTTACGTTTACTTTGAAAGTATCACTGTGATGTAAATGTGTTTCTTGTAAACAACAAATTGTAGGCTTCTGGCATTTAATCCATTCTACTATCTTCTTCTGTTTTATGAGAGAGTTTATCCCATTCACCTACAAAATTACTAATTCTGTATTTTGCACCATCTTGTTTTTCCTGTTATGCTTTTCTCTTTCTTTCCCCATTTCCCTCCTTCCCAATATTATGCTTCTGATCACCACTTCTCTCAAATAATCCCTTCCCCTTTATAACCCCTCCCCCTTTCTTTTATCTTTTATATACTACTTCTGTTTTTCCTTCTATTAACCTCCCTCTTTCCCCTCCTACTTCCGTTTAGAGTGAGACAAACTTCTCTGAAGCTAAATGTGTCTGATATTTTCTCTTTCAGCCAAATCTATTAGAATAAAATTCACACAATGCTCATCCCCTTCCCTTATTTCTATCAATAGTTATAGGATAAATTACATCTTAAGAAGAGGTTTAAAAAGACCTATTTTAACTCCATTTTTCCTCTTTTTCCAATGGAATCACTTTTCCTCTAGATTCTTTTTTATATCATTGTTATAAAATCAAATTATGCCTGAGCACTCTAATATACCTAAATAGAAATATAAATCTCAAGAATTAAACATATTGTCTTCCCACATAGGATTATCAGGATAACTTTTAAAGGAAAGTTATTTTTTAATTTTCTTTTTGCTGTTTTATGCATCTCTTGAGTTCTGCATTTGAATATCAAATTTTCATTTCACCTCTCATCTTTTCATCAGAAATAAATAAAATTCATCTGTTTCATTGAATGTCTATCTTTCTTCCTGAAATATAATCTTCAACTTTGCTGGATAGTTGATTCTTGGCTGCCAACTGATTTCCTTTGCCTTTCAGAATATCAGATTCCACGTCCTTTGATCCTTTAAAGTGGAAGGTGCTAAGTCTTGGGTAATTCTTATTGTGGATCCCTGATATTTGAATTGTTTCCTTCTGGCTGCTTGCAATATTTGCTCCTTGATTTGATAATTCTGAAATTTAGCTAGGGTATTTTTTGGAGTTTTCATTTTGGTGTCTCTTATAGGATGTGAATTCTTTCAATGGTTACTTTTCCCTCTAGTTGTAGAACATAAGAGCAGTTTTCTTGATGATTTCCTGAAAAATGATGTCTAGGCTCTTTTTTTCATCATGGTTTTCAAGAAGTTCAATAATTCTTAGATTGTCTCTCTTAGATCTATTTTCCAGATCAATTGTTTTTTCAATGTAATATTTTACATTTTCTTCTATTTTTTCATGTTTTGGTTTTGTTCACTGTTTCTTGTTTCATTTTCATTGAACCATTCATTTCCATTTGTTCAATTCTAATTTTTAGTGAATTATTTTCTTCATTTAGCTTTTTATTTCCTTTTGTATTCTGACAATTGAACTTTTAAATGAGGTGTTTTATTGTTGTATGTTTTTTTTTTTTTCCATTTCACCAATTCTGTTTGCCAGTGGATTTCTCTACTTTTTATTTCTTTTTCACAAGGAGTTATATGCTTTTTCTATTTCATCAAGCCTATTTTTATTTTTATTTTTTTTTGATAGTGATTTTTTTTATTTTTATTTTTATTTAATAGCCTTTTATTTACAGGATATATACATGGGTAACTTTACAGCATTAACAATTGCCAAACCTCTTGTTCCAATTTTTCACCTCTTACTCCCCCCCCTAGATGGCAGGATGACCAGTAGATGTTAAATATATTAAAATATAACTTAGATACACAATAAGTATACATGACCAAAACATTATTTTGCTGTACAAAAAGAATCAGACTCTGAATTATTGTACAATTAGCTTGTGAAGGAAATAAAAAATGCATGTGTGCATAAATATAGGGATTGGGAATTTAATGTAATGGTTTTTAGTCATCTCCCAGAGTTATTTTTCTGGGCATAGATAGTTCAGTTCATTACTGCTCCATTAGAAATGATTTGGTTGATCTCGTTGCTGAGGATGGCCTGATCCATCAGAACTGGTCATCATCTAGTATTGTTGTTGAAGTATATAATGATCTCCTGGTCCTGCTCATTTCACTCAGCATCAGTTCGTGTAAGTCTCTCCAGGCCTTTCTGAAATCATCCTGCTGGTCATTTCTTACAGAACAATAATATTCCATAAAATTCATATACCACAATTTATTCAGCCATTCTCCAACTGATGGACATCCATTCAGTTTCCAGTTTCTAGCCACTACAAAAAGGGCTGCCACAAACATTCGTGCACATACAGGTCCCTTTCCCTTCTTTACAATCTCTTTGGGATATAATCCCAGTAGTAACACTGCTGGATCAAAGGGTATGCACAGTTTGATAACTTTTTGAGCATAGTTCCAAACTACTCTCCAAAATGGTTGGATTCGTTCACAACTCCACCAACAATGCATCAATGTCCCAATTTTCCTGCATCCCCTCCAACAATCATCATTGTTTTTTCCTGTCATCTTAGCCAATCTGACAGGTGTGTAGTGGTATCTTAGAGTTGTCTTAATTTGCATTTCTCTGATTAATAATGACTTGGAGCATCTTTTCATATGACTAGAAATAGTTTCAATTTCTTCATCTGAGAATTGTCTGTTCATATCCTTTGACCATTTTTCAATTGGAGAATCATCAAGCCTATTTTTAAGGTGTTTACTTAATGTAATTTCTGTTTTTCCTTTTCCAAATTCTCTTGCAAAGTTTCATTTTATTTCCCAATTTTTCTTCTCTCTTTTAAGATTCCTTTTTAATTCTTCCCAGAAAGCCTTATGAAATGACCAACACATTTTATCCTTTGTGGCTTCTTCTGCAGATGATTTGCCTTTAGAATCTTCCAGGTTTAAGGTTTTTCTTCTCTTTCTCCATAAAAGCTTTCTATGGTCAGAATTCTTTGCATTTTTGCTCATTTTTTAAAAAAAGGTTAAAGTATGCTCTTAAGGAAAAGGGGCCACATATTATTGTTAAGTGAGAAATGACCAGTAGGATGAATACAGAGAGGCTTGGAGAGACTTAACATGAACTGATGCTGAGTGAAATGAGCAGAACCAGGAGATCATAATACACTTCAAGAACAATACTGTATGAAGATGTATTCTGATAGAAATGGATATCTTCAACAAAGAGATCTAATTAAGTTCCAATTGATCAATGATGAACAGAATCAGCTACACCCAGAGAAGGAACACTGGGAAATGACTGTAAATTGTTTGCATTTTTGTTTTTCTTCCCAGGTTATTTTTACCTTCTGAATCCAATTCTTCCTGTGCAACAAAAGAACTGTTAGGTTCTGCACACATATATTGTATCTAGGACATACTATAACATATTTAACATGTATAAGACTGCTTGCCAACTAGGGTGGAGGGAGGGAAGGGAAAAATCGGAACAGAAGTAAGTGCAAGGGATAATGTTAAAAAAAAAATCACCCATGCATATGTGCTGTCAATAAAACGTTTTAATTATTAAAAAAAAAAAAAAAAAAAAAAAGGAAAAGGTCCACAGCAACTTTAGTTTGCCCTGGGGTGGGTGCTACTGACTGACTTCAGGTACTAGGTAACTGTGGCCAGATCCCATGTTTTTCTGGAGTTCAAAGATCTTTTATAGTTGCTTTGGATATCTCATAGCTAATCTGCTGGTCCACTGGCTTGTAACTAGGACAGAGTTGCCTCAGAGCCTCCCAGTAGATTCCTTGGTGAGGAATTCTGCAATGTTCTGACTCTCTGTCCCAGCTCCTGGACTTGACCATGTGCCCCACTGATAGATTGAAACACTTTTCTGAAATTCTTCCAAAGTATCTTCTTCTGGAAAGTTGTTATATTCCAAATATTTGTGGGTTCTGTCATTCCAAAACCAGTTCAGAAGCTTGATTTGGCCTTGATCTGTGGGACACTACAAGGAGCTCAGATAAAGACTCTCTACCATCTTGGCTCTGCCCCTTTCTTTTTATTTTGTATTTAGTTTAATAAAAAAAATAATAAAAGACTAAGTTCTTCAATGGTAGGGGGCTATTTTTCCTTTTTAAAAAATCTCTAGTGTACCAAGCACAGTGCTTGGTACATTGTAAACACACAGTAAACTCTTAACTGATGGAATACTATTAAAAGAAGAATCCTTTCCTTTAATTTCTTTTAAAAGATATTTATTATGGTATAGCTAGGTGGTGCAGTGGATAGAGTACCAACCCTGAAGTCAGGAGAACTGAGTTCAAACCTGGCCTCAGACACTTAACACTTCCTAGCTGTATGATCCTGGGCAAGTCACAACCCTAATTGTCTCAGGGGGAAAAAAAAGTTTTTTAAATGTTTTATTTTCCTCACTTACATGGAAAAATTTAATAATAATTTTTAAAATTATGATTTCCAAATTTTCTTGCTCCTTTCTTCCTCTCTCTCCTAATTAAGAAGTTAATCAATTTATATATAATCCATGTAAAGTCATGTTAAACATATTTCCATATTAGTCATATAATGGAAAAAACAAACACAAACCAAAAAAAAATTCCCAAGAAAAAGAAATTTTAAAAATTTCAAAGAACACTGATCTGTAATCAGATTTCCTCAACAGAAGTAGAATTCTTACCTGGGGTTTGTTATTTCTCAAGAGCTCCAAGAATTAATTTTAGAGGATTTGTAAAATTTGATGGGATAAACAAAATACATCTCTACTTTCATTAAACACCTACTGAAATATATTATTTCCTTTTTGTCTTTAAAAATTATTCTGATGATTGAGGCCAGTTTCAGTGATGGGTGATGAAGAAAGCCATCTACATCCAGAGAGAGAACTGAGTGTAAATCATACATAACATTCTTGCTTTTTTTGTTGTTGCTCATTTGCATTTTGTTTTCTTATTCATTTTCTTTCCTTTTTGATCTGATCTTTCTTGTGCAGAAAGATAATTCTACAAATAATGTTTAAATCTATTGGAACTAATACATTTTAACATGTATGACATATATTGGATTACTTGCCATCTAGGGGAGAGGGTGGGAGGAAGGAGGGAAAAATTTGGAACACAAGGCTATGCAAGGATCAATGCTGAAAAATTATCTGTTCATATGTTTTGAAAAAAAAACTTTAATAACAAAATAAATAAAGTTGTTCTGAGATGGAGTATATAGGTTTCCCCAGATTGCCCAGAAACTGTGACATAAAAAGCTAATAACCCTAACCCAAAACATAATTTCTAGATGGAAAACTAGCCATAGAGAGAAATATCAAAATATCTCTATTTGATCCCAAGATTTCTATTTGATTTGAGCCTTTTGTCTCTCTCTACTCTTAAGCTCCCCAAATTCCTGCAATTTAGCTTGAAGTTTAAAACCAGAAGGAACCTCTAAAATGTTAGGATGAGGAAAGTGAATGCAGCCAAACTGTTGAGAAAAAAGATGTACACAAGATAAAAACATCTGTGGGTCCCATATAATTTACTGAGATTCAGGCTGGGAATCATATTCTCTATTATTAGCAGTGTTTTTATTATTTTTATAACCTCATACATATACAATAAAAATTTAATCTTTTTGACCAAAATAAATCAAATGTCAGTTTTTGTTTGTTTTTGTTTTGTTTTGTTTTCCCTGAGGAAGCTATTGGAAAGAGAAAATAAAAACCTACTTTCTTCTTAAGCAGTAATCTTTGTTCTCTGCCTGTAACACCAAAGGGAGAGAAGGTTGATTGAGCACTTACATGGCAATCACTGAAAATTTGCCATGTTTTTTTTATTCCCAGAATGATGAAATTGTGTAAATGAGAGAAAAAAGGGTGTTGAGACTCATGGAGTGAGTATTACACCTTCCATTTTATGGGTTTTGCTATGCTAGGTCCCCTACTTACCTCTCTACTTAAATTATGATGAGAGTTTTCATTATGGAAAATTGAATTAATAAATATTAGAAAATCCTGAATGGGATTTATTTTGGTTCTGGTCATGTTTATAACACGCTGGGCTTTGCAATTTGTTTCCCATAAGAAACAATGGTATGAAAACTATGGTCCCATGAGAAAATTGGTCACATTATAGTTTGAATGAGCCTATGACTACCCAGAATCATTACTGTCTTGGGGAGAATTCTCTGAGGGACATCCTTCTGATATCACTATACAGCTAGCAAATTACTTTGTCCTATTTATACTTCCAGAGGCAACTTTACAGATCTGAGAAGTCTACTGCCTTCCTTATCATCTTCAGGCCAGACTGTCCCATTTATTAATAGAAAGCTAGAGAGTGGGCATATTATAATTTTTAGAATTAATTTGTAGGATGTGGAGTAAGCATATCTGACTTCACAAAGAATCATAACATAACATTAGGATTGAAGTTACAGTGACTTTGGAAGTCATCTATTATAATAATTTCAACTTAAAATGAGGAAACTGAGTCCTATACACACACACATACACATACATAAACAAGATCATCCAGGTAAGAAGTGGAAGAGTGAGGATTCAAACTCCTAACTCCAAATCTAGCATTCTTTCCATAGTACTAGTACTTAGCACAGTACCAGGCACAGAGTAGGTGCTTACCAAGTATTTATTGATTGACTGATTAATTGTACCATGATGCTTTTTGACTTTAAGTACTGGTTTTACCACTTGTTAAGGATGAGACTGTGAACATACAACTCAATCTTTCAGGCTTAGTTTTCTTATCTGCAAAATCTATAAGGTAATGTTTTCACAACCTGTGTCATAACTTTGTTGAGAGGAAAATGTTACACAAATGTGAGTTGTTTTACATGATTTCAGAAAACAATTATTTCTAAATTTCTAGAAGTTAAATTCTCAACAAAAAATTTCTAAAACAATTTCTAAAATTTCTAAATTTGCTCATTTAAAACACACACACATTCTAGGCCAGAAAATAATGATGATGATAATAATAATAAAAACAGAAATAATAGCTAGCAGGTATATAGTGTCTATTATGTGCCAGGTACTGTACTAAGCACTTTATAAATATTATCTCATTTCATCTCAGCAACCTTGAGTGATGGGTGCTATTATTACCCCCATTTCACAATTGAGGAATCTAAAGTCAACCAAAGTTATTTACGACATGACAATCTCACAAAAAGACTTCCCTTTGAGGAAAAAAACTCCAGCATCCTAAGACATCTCTATCACATGGCAACAACTAAATGGGAAAGAATCCTGATAGTAGGTGACATTAGCAATTCTGCAATGATTAGCATTTCTGGGTAGCATTGGTGCCATAAAGGAACATCAGGTGTAGAAGGAGAATATAGGATTAGTTAGATACCCCTAGCTACTCAGAGTTTGGGATTGAGAGGTGTTTCAGCTGGCATATCAGTCAGACAAGCCGTGGAGAGATTTTTCCCTTACATATCTTGCTATTTTGTCCTCCTAATTGTCTCCCTGAAAAAAATATCGTTGTTTTTATTCTTGTGTGCCCTACATTATCCAATTCCATATCATCAGGGAAATAATGTTGTGACATGCAAGTGAACTGGATTTAAGTGAGGGAGAGTTGTGCAAAGTCACCACCCTTACATTCTCCTCTGCAGTCATTTGATTGCAGATCAAATACAGATATAGTTATAGATCAGGCAATAGCTATAGATCAGGGTGACTGGAAATGGCTTTGGGTCCTCTGGGAGAACTTGGTCTTTTTAAACTAAGGTCTTGAACAGGTATCAGTTTGACTGAAACAACACACAAACACTGATTAAGGACGAGGTAAGAAATGAGGCAGAAAAATGGTTTGTCTGCTTAGTGCCATTTTTTTTGTTGTTGTTCAGTTGTTTCATTTTTACCTGATTCTGTGACCCAAATTAGGGATCTCTTGGAAAAAATTACTGGTCTTTTGTCACTTCCTTTTCTAGTTCATTTTACAAAATAGGCAACTGAGGTAACCAGGATTAAATGACTTTCTCAAGGTCACAGAGCTAATAAGTGTCTGAGATATAATTTGAATTTAGGTCTTGATTCTGAGCCCAGAAATCTATCTGTTGCATCACATAGCTGCTCTGGTCTACTGGTGTTATTGTATTTCTTTCAGTCTCATCTACCTCTTTACATTCTTACCATTTTTCATGTTTAATTCAATTGCTTCTACCTATTCTTGGCCTTTTCCTGATCTTCCTATTTTTTAATGTTCTTTTCTCAATCAAATTTTTGAACAATTAGTTTATATGTGTCTCTCGAATTCTGTCAAGTGATCTCTCCATGGCATCATTTTGAGAGCTTTCACCAGTTAATAACTCTGCAAAAAAATGTTTCAAAAGAACGTGTGTATGTGCATATGCATAGCCTGTAATGCATTATGAGCAAGGGATAATCATCAAAGAAATCCATGAACAAAAAGGACTGGTCATGTGGTGACAGTGAAGTATAGCTGATTGATTCCTTCTCCACTGGCATACTTTTGATATCAAGGAAAAAAAAATAGATGGGTCACATGTAATGAATTTATTGGAGGATATGGACAAAAGGCACAAATTATTGGAAGTCATGGATGACTGATGATCATTTGACAAAACAATCACATTGATTAGATTATAGGTGCACTAGTATATAATTATTAGCGTTAAGTAAAGGTCTTGCTATCTGATTTGTGATTTTTGTTCTATTGAAAGAATCATATAGAAGACTCAAGTCACCTTTCCATAATTATGATTAACCCAAAATACCAAACTAAATCTGGGAATAGAGAAGGATTCCACAACCGGAGGCCCATGCTATAGATACACTGAAATGAGCTTTTCACTTCTACTTCTGAACTCTTAGCTTCCTTGAAGGTTCCCTTCAGGTATTATATCCAAAATCTTTTTAGATCTTCTAGTTTTTCTTATTTTTTTCTTCTCTCAATTACTTAGCACTTCCTCATCTGTATATGTCCCTAATTTTACCTCCTGATTCATATATGGCACTATCTTGAGGCCTTCCACATATAATAGTTCCATGGAAATTACTTTGATAATACTATTGTGATAATTTATGATGATACAATTCTTGGATCTGCTTTATGCTGCTTTCATATAAAAGGGTACTTTTGCCATTGAAATATTGTTCTCAATTTTCAAGGACATGAATATTGCATTTATAACTTTGTTAGTTATCATTTTTTTTCATCTCCATTTGTCTCTTTTAAAAACATGGAGCATTATATAGCTCATCAAACTTAAGAACCTCCTTTTTCTTCCTTGTAAAATTTTGTGTCAATGAATTCATGTGTTAATGAATGATAGATATTTTTATTATTATTATTTTTATTTTCTTAGAGCCACAATATAATGCCATTATTATTCCATGGGGCTGGCATTTCTGGATTCTGGGTTCGAGACTTAGAGTACTAAAACAATCATTTCTCCTGACTTTACTAGTAACTGCATGTTCATTGGGAAAACATTTCTCATCTCTGGACCATTGCAGGACCATAGTCCTGACTTTCAGTGACTAATTTTATTCATTGACTATCAAACCTTGAAGTTTAACTTGAACTGTAGTCAATAAAGAATTATTAAAGAAATAGTTTTTGAAGTATTATGTTTCTTTTCCTCAAAGATATTTAGGAAAAGATTGCCACCTCTCTCTCCTCCTTCAAAGTTAGTAATTTGCCAAGATTATTTGATTTTTTTACAAGATCAACTCAAACTTGAATAAAATTAAGGTTAGAATCTGGCTTCTTTTATCTGATATTATTAAAAAATGAGTATCCAATTACAAATTAGACCATTTAAGTACAAATCAAAATAATATTGATTTATCAAATATGGAATTACTCCAATAATTCTCTGGTTCTAGGTTAAAAATTTAGAGCTAGAAGTTCAATTCTATTTTGCAAATGGGGAAACTGTATACTAGTAGTGCTCTGGTAAATGAATCCCTCTCTGTTTCCTAGATATGTTTTATGCACAAAAATCCACTCTGGCCCCATTTTTAGGCCTTACAGACACAGCTCAGAAATTAGGCTTTGATAACATAATTAAAATGAAGTGAGGGATCCAAGAAAACTTTAAACAGAAATCTCCCAAGTCACATGAAATGGCTTAAGTAAGTTTCTGAGACCTGGTGGATTTCTCCTTCATTGGGATTCACACATTTTCCTCTTTTACTTTTTTTTTTTTTTTTTTTTTTTGAATATTTCTCAGACATGGTTTTCCCTTCAGGGAAGCTTCTATAGACAGAAATTGAAAGTACATAACTTTTATTTTTTTGCAGAAGACTATTTACAGAATAGCTATGCTATATATATACAGGCTTATGTGAGTCAGCATGATTTAACCCTTTTAGGTACCTTTTTCAGATCATATTGATTTATTTCTCTATCCTTAAATCTAGGGCTAATAGTAGTCTCTTTTGCTAAAGGACTTTTGTCTTTGTTGCTTTTTTTAAGACATAAAAGGGAAAAAAAAGAGAAGTTTTGAAATATTTGAAATTAACTTAGGTCCAAAGGAATACAAGAGGAGAAAATGTGCTATTCTATGACTCACATATTAGAAGAAAGACTCGCTTGAAACCAGCAAGAATTCAAGGGATACTTTTAACCCTTACTGTCTATGTGACCCTGAACAAGTCACTTAACCTCTCTCTTTGTGTTCAAGGCAATTTTCTAAGACTACAATCTGCTGAGAAGTTGTTGATCTCAGGATAAAGTTTTCTCCCATGTGAGTTGCCTATTTCAGTGAAATCACAAGTCAACTCAATTCCTACCTCAAATAATAATGTTATGCTCACAAATAAAGAATTTACCTCTCAGACCTAGAGGGACCCAGGTTCAAATGAGGCCCTAATTTGGAGGCTTTTTTTATCCTGGGAAAATCATTTAAATTCTTATTCCCCCAGAAAACTTGGTATGACTCTAATTGATTTAGAATAATTAGATTTAGAATTGATTAGAAATAAGGGCGATCACTAAATCACTTATAAGGATACATAATCTTGCAGTTGATCATTAACTTTAAAAATGCACATTAGTATTATGTATTTGTTATTTTTTAAATTTTATTTTGTTAAATATTTTCAAATTACTTTTTAATCTATTTCTGACTACATTTATATGTATTGTGGCTAGATGTTTGATGTCTCTGGACTTGAGATTCATAATCTACTTTTAGTAGAAGGAGGACCTTGTCTAGAAGTTTACTATACAACAGAAAGTATAGGTTTTCTACCCCAACCCAAAAAAGTACCCTTCAAAAAGTTGTGTTTACAGTACTAGAAAAAATGTGAAGTCCAACTAAGCCAATCAAGCCTTAAACACTAAATAAGTAGAGTATCATATAATAACATGTTATGATAAAAATATTGCCTCTATGAGATCATGGGGTAGTCAAAATACTGATGTCAAAATATATTTAACATAATGCAGAAATTATAAAAGTAAAAACAGGTTTTATGATTATGCTTAAGCATTGATTCAGGCCTCAGAAAAAACCTGAATTATAGTTAAAATTTTAGCAAGCCTTTTTATAGGCAAAATTATGTCAATGGCAATGAAATAGTCCTTTTACTTATGACAATCTTGTGTATTTTCCTTAGATCATAAGAGATAAAAGGAGAGTTTGATTCATGATACTAATGCTGCTTTCAATGTCATAAAGGTGAACAAATTTAGTTAAACAGAATCATAATATCTTATGTCCTCTAAAGAATCAAACTTCATCATATAAACTTTATAGATAAACTAAGTCAAATTACACATTAATTTATATTTTAAAATTTGTAAATAGATTAATTGAAGAGAGAGAGAGATACATGTCACCAAAGGGTCAGGGACAATAGAAATTCTTCCTCTGACTTCTAACTTAAGGAATGTTTAAGACTTTACATAAATTTTCACATCCTGTGGGACAGATTTTGGTCATATGATGCTAATCTTAATAGAAAACAGATTTTTGGTTAACCAAAATTTGTAATAGGAATGGCCCTGAGCCTTAAATAAAAAAAAATAATAATAATACATTTTAAATTTAAAAAACATACTGAATTTAAAATAACTACTGATCAGTTTCTGTTACTTATTGAAAACAACTGAGGAAGTGGAGACATTTCCTAACAAAGTCAAAGTAAGGAAAATTATAGGTCAATTTAACAAGCTATTCTCCTTCACATTGAATTTTACTTTTAAAGTAAAAAAAAAAATGCAGTTTTCTAAAAGATTTGACTTTGGATCATTGTTATTACTATGATTTCTTGCTTATTTATTTCTTTGATACATCTGGTATCTAGGACTAAAACAAACAAACAAACAAACAAACAAAAAAACCCAAAAAACTTTTGCTTTTAAGCATCTACTAGTTCAGATTGAAATTGTTCTTGCATTCTCCTTGAACTCAACTTAATTCATACATAGAAATTCCTTGAATTGTTTTTCCATCTATTCTGACATTATTGATTATTTCCTGCTTTTTCATGGCCATCTTTTTTTTTTTAAGCCATGTTCATTTCTTTCCATTTTTAATCTTTATTTTTTCACTGTCTGATTTCTCTTGCCTGCCTAATCTGAAGCATCTCATTCATCCAGATCCTCCCCTTTCTCTCACCTCTCTCTAAAAAAAAAAAGTCATCTTCTATTCCTGTAATTTCTGTCTGTATACCTTCAATAGATGGAGAGTTACCTGCAGGGACTTCCAATCTACCTTCTGAGATTCTCACCCTCTCCTTCAATAAATCACCTCTCAAGGTGATTTCTCATGTTTCTTCTCAGATAACATTAAAATGGAAAAGCAGCACATCTAAATCAAATTTGCTTTTTTTTCTTTGGTTCCAGTAAGTCTTGGGACAAACATATGAATTTGCAAAAGGGTGACTTTTGCCATGAGATAAATAAATAACTTTGATATCATTAAAATAATTTTAAATGCAATTTATTTTATTATTTTTTTAACTAGAAACTAGATCTATTCACAATTGATTTATTTAAAGGACACACACAACTTAGTGCTACCAAATTATCATTGATTTCATTCATAAACCAAACTCCAGAGATGTAGGAATGTTTAGTTATTTTTGTGGCTAGTGACTATACAAAAAAAAAAATATTCAGAATATCTCAATTTTTCTAAGGTTCCAGTGATTATTTTAATTAAATATTGCATTTTCAGGAACATTACTATATGTATTCTTTCTATTTAAAATTAAATCCTTTTTTTAAACACACACATTCTGAAATCTATTTTCTGACAATATAAATAGAAACAAATTGATAATTTGATGGATCCTTTACTGAGAGTATATTTTAGCAAGGTAAAAGACTGTCTAATCAATTAATAAGTCTTTGAGCTGAAGTAGATTGTTTGATTCTATCTGGATGGGAGCAGATGAACATTTACCTACATCCACCCTGCAATTTTGTTTTACCCAGAACTCCTGGTTTCTTACTAAGCTTCCTGATTTGTCAAACTTCTTCCTTCTATCTGTTCTGCTAAGACAGATAATAAATTGAGAACTGAGAAGGGTTTTCCTTTCTGGAAAGTGCAATTGGCAGCGAAAGAAAGGGATTGCGCTTCATAAGGATGTGAATCAGAGTGAGAGTTTGGTGGTGTTACTATGAAATCTACAGATAAAGTTGAGAGAGAAAGGAAATGGTGTAAAAAATGGTGATAAAAGAAGTTAATTGGTGTTTTCTTTTTCAGTTAAGTCTTTTGCTTCCTTATCTTCCTTCCTCCTCACAAAACTGTTGCTGCACTTATTGCTATAAATACTTTTACAGCACTCCTCTAGAAATAATCCTTTTGGGAATGGATTTAGGAACACTGTTGTTTGGTTACCCTTCTTTGTGTACTTGGCCTTTTATCCTTCGAGGAAATGTTCTTTAATCTGAACTGATTCAACCTTTTGTAGATCTGGTTAAATAAATGGCAGTAAGGACAATATAAATTTGGGTTTTGAGTTGGTGGAACCAACTCAAAAGCCAGGTACAAAACAAAGCATAAAATCAAGCAAAGGTTTCTAAAATCATTCTCCAAATGATTGCTTCTAGAGGAAGGTTGGATAGCAAGAACATTGGATAACCACTGTCTCAGTCCAAAGTAAATAGTACTGGTTACCTTAATCTGAGTTCACAAGCTGCTTCAATTTCTACTGTCTTCAGACTTTTTGGTCAAGACCTTCTATCTACCTGTCTCTATATTGGGGTGGTCTGAATATACTTTGGTCAGCCTTGAAATCTCAGGAGGTATGGTATTTCTTGGAATGGCATTCTGCATAGGAAACTTTACTCCCTAATGATATTGGCATGTTTATGTGTTTTTCTCTTTCCCTTTTAGTTGTCTTGCAAATTTCTCCCTTTTTTGTTGTCTCAGAGAGCCCTCTATCACCAGGATCAATTGATATTTTATGTCCTGAATTTCATGTACATGAATACATTTTTAATGAACATTCTTCAAAATAATACATACCATTCTTCCCTGTTCCTTTAAAACAGAAGACTGCACATATTTTAGTCATTTTTGATGTCTCATAACCATTATTTTTGAATGAATATTAATAATGTGATATTGGGATTTTGTCAGAGGCTCTTCTTAGGATTATAGTGCTGATTGCCCCAATACCAAGTGAATTCAGACTTCTTAATTTTGTGAGTATTCGTGTATTTATTTTTCATTATTTTGTCATAAAGATGACATGTTTTTCTCTTGTTCATGAGAATCTATCAAGTACCTCTTGATGTAAATCTTCTAAAAAAACCCAAAGAATCTTGAGTCAGAAAACATTAATTAAATCCTCACTCTATTAGATACCATCTAATCTGGCTAAAATTCTTCATTTTTCTGTGCCTCAGTTTGCTCATATATAAAATAATAGAAGGTTAAATTACACTGAAAATCCTATCTAATAAGCAGTGGTGGACTATTTAAGTTTTGTTAATTATTAAATCTATGTGGGATTAGAAACCAGATTACCAAATTGTTTGAGTTTCAGGGTTTTCTTTTGTTTTGTTTTTTAAACTTAATTATTATTTTTTAAAAATTCAACTCTAAGAGAAGAGCTGAGATAGGAAAAGAAATGGAAGAAAAGATAAAAAATTGAACAAAAACTAGAAAAAAATTTTGTTTGTAACATGTTTATGCTTGTGAATAAGTTTAAAAATCAGAGGGGAACAGCATGATGAGGAGTAAGGAAACAAAAGTTAAGCAAAGGGAAAATCATAAATAATTTTTATCTTTGCAGCATAGGTATTCTGGAACCAGTTCTAACTCAATCAGTTGCAATAATTAAATTTTTAGTGTGAGCATTTATCCCTCAAATATTGGCAAATAAAAACATAATAATAAAATTAAACTTAAGAATGTATCCTGGAGTCCAACCTCTTCCAAAAAATATATATGGTTAAACATTTACCAGGATTCCTTTCATTAGAATATTGATCACTTGGACAGAAAGAGGAAATAGATGAAGACTTTTAGGAAACAGACCACAAACCTGACACATAGGCACTCCGGTAGAAATGAAATGCTTTATTACCCTGGTTTTTCCTAAAGATCTGTTTTTGTTTTCTAAAAAACATACAACTTTTTGTCTTCTCCTAGGGATCATTTCAATTATGCAAAGCTAGAACAATGAAGAAATAAAAAAAAAAAGAAAATCTTTTTATGGGGGGACATACTTATTAATAGGAAGACATTATTGGGTGAAAATGAATAGAAATTTGTGGTAGAAATGAACACTCTCTCCTAAAATCTGTGAGAGAAAATAGGAAATTTGGACAAAGTTTGACATTCATCTAAAATTAGGAGAAAACAGGTTTTAAAGAATTCAGAGATAGATTGTTATGATCTATTGAAATGATACAGGTGAGGTCAGATCAGGAGATATATGAAAGGCTTAAGAGTGAAATTTTGAAAAGATAAAGGGAAAATATTCCAATAAGGTAGGGAAAAAGGATTTGTGTGAAGAGACAGGGAACTCACCAGTTCACTTAAATATTAAAAAATATATATGGGGGCAACTAGGTGGTGCAGTGCATAGAGCACCAGCCCTGAAGTCAGGAGGACCTGAGTTCAAATCTGGCCAAAGACACTTAATACTTCCTAGCTGTGTGACCCTGGGCAAGTCACTTAACCCCAATTGCCTCAGGGGGAAATATATATATATATATATATATATATATATATATATATATATATATATACACACACACACACAGGATCTGGATGCAAGGTTAGACAACAAACTATAAGCATAAAAGCATGGAAAATATATGTTTAAAAATGTTAGGAATTGCTGAAAAATTACCCATGCTTATATCTTGTAAATAAAAAGCTATAATAAAAAAATAAAATAAAAATGTTAGGAATTTTAAAGCTAAGAATGAGCTGAAATTGGTGAGGTCAGAATAACAGAGATGTTTTGGTGTTGCTTTTGGTTTGTTTGTGGTGTTCGTAAGAAAAAATTAATAAGCTGAGGAATATATAGGAGAAGGCAGCCTCAATAATGAATGATTTATAGGCTGTGTCATATGAAGATCAGATATAATAATGATTACAAAACTTTAAATTACATTTTAAAGTTTATGAAATACTTTAAAAGTATCTCATTTTATCCTTAAAACAATCCTGGGAGTTAGGTGCTATTTTTATCTTCATTTTATAAGTGAAGAAATTGAAGAAGAGAGATTAAGTGAATTATCTAGGATCACATTATTTAGAAATATCTGTCACTATATTTGAACTCAGGATTTCTTGAGTCCAACTTCAGTGCTCTTTTTACTGTGCCACCTACTCATCTCCTTTAACTGCAGAAGAGGAAACTGGCTTAAAGATTGTCACATAAAACATTGATTAGACTTATTCTGCTTAGCTAATGAGGGCAAAACCAGGAAAAATGTATGAAACGTGAAAAGAGGAAATTTTTTATTTAATCTTACCAAGAAGTAGAACAGTGAGGATTTCTCTTCTGATATGACACTATGGCCACTGAGAGCTTTCACAATTTTCCATTTCTCTGATTTTTATCTCTTCCAAGAATAACATATTTGCCTGTGTTTGATTTATCCTTACAATACTGAAGACTTGGGGTGAGGGCTGGAGGTTTGTCTTCTGGCAGTTCACTATCTTTCAAGTACAAGGATTATTTTTTTGCTCAAAATTATAATAAAAGATTATATATATGTATATATACACACATATATATGTACATATGTATATAATTTATATAAAAGATATATAATATGAAAATAAAATCATCTTATCATTTTATTATTCTTATTTATTCGTGTGTGCATAAATATATGTGTGTAAGGCTTTGTGTATTCACATTCATATTATGTACACATATTTATATGTAATAAATATGTGTATTATAAGTATTTAGGTATATGTATGAAGAGACAGAGATAGAGAAATGGCGGGGGGGTAGTATATGCTCAAAATTAGCCCTCTATACTATAATGGTATGTAAGTATGTATTTATGTATGTATGTGTATATGAAATAAGTGAAATTTAATGACTGTGATAGACATATTCTATAACTAATAATATTTAGTTACTACATTTGCTGAAGCATTAAAAATGTCAAATAAGAGAAAGTATTAGTATTATAAAACATTATTTGTAAATATTTATTCTAGGTACTATTTTCTCAACACTCTGAATGATAGACACACACACACATACATATTCCATAATATTTCACACATTAGGAATCTGTGATAATATATGAATTATACTAAAAATAAGTATCCATTTTACCATTTTATTAACAAAAGTATATTTTACTTGGAAATTCAATAAAAAATTATTTTGTACCTATTTCATTAGCTTACTGCATTGAGTACTCGAAGATATGGAGAGTTTGTATATTCAGTGTTGCTCTGATTTGAAACTTACAATCTTGTAGAAAAATTTTTACATGTCATATATGCATATTTCAATGGATCCATGATTTTACTGATTTTTTAGTACTTTCCAAAGATGAAGTCATACCCTATATGTCCACCTATGCTAAACAATAATATACAATATCATATTGATCCATTTTGCTTGATAGGAGACTTAATTTTTTCTGCTGTTGTATAAATAACATTGAAGTACATCTATGATATTTCAGTTATTCTTCTCATTATGTGACTGGTGTATCTTTTCTTTTTTTTCCTTTCATACATTTTTTCATACTTAGTCTACAACATTTAAATCCTTACTATGTATCAAACATATGCTAAGTGCTGAGGAGATAAAAGATTGTCCTTTTCTTTAAGATGTATATGTTTTAATGAGGAAAATAACATATAACAATATTTATATAATCACTGAGTAGATGATAGATCATATCAAAGAGTATAGTACTTATAACTAAAGGTTTTTTGAAAATCCTACAATACAAGATGAGAATGAGCTTGTATAATGAAAAAAAGCCAGAAGGCAGAGGCATGTGGTAGGAAGGAACCAATACCAATGCACAAGATTAGAAAACTGAATATAGTATAAAAGGAAATTAAAGTAAGCTACTGTAATGTATGGGGGTGGTGATGGCAGGGGTAGGGTAAAGTGGAAAAAACTAGAAAAATACCAATGGAGAAAGGATATGAATGAAATGGAGTTTGTATTTGAGCCTCAAAATAATAAGGTGCTACAAGATTTCTTTAAGGAGGGTGCAGGGATTAAGATAGGGTCAGATTAATGCCTAAAATAAATCACTTTGGTGTCTTAAGTGGAGGATGGATTAGAGTAAGAAGAGCCTTATTCTTTGTTATAAAACAGATTAGAAGGCCAAATTCTTCATCAGTAATGTATCCTGGTCAAGCCAATATATATTTTTCTATTTCCTTTGGGTGATTATTTAAGTTTTTAAAGGATTTTGTAATGTGATGAATCAGCTATAACATGCAATAAAAAACAACAACAACAACAACAACGAAAAAAAATCACTAGTATTGAAAAGATGAGGCTTTATTTCAGGGGAAGGCACAGGATCACTAAAGGGACTAAGCAATTTTCTAATATATAGTTGTTGGTTTTTTGGTTTTGTTTTGTTTTTGAATAATTTTTTATTGCCAGAACCCATGCCAGGGTAATTTTTTACACCATTATCCCTTGCACTCACTTCTGTTCCGATTTTTCTCCTCCCTCCCTCCACCCCCTCCCTCAGATGGCAAGCAGTCCTATACATGTTAAAGAGTTTACAGTATATCTTAGATACAATATATGTGTGCAGAACCAAACAGTTCTCTTGTTGCTCAGGGAGAATTGGATCAGAAAGTAAAAATAACCTGGGAAGAAAACCAAAAATGCAAACAGTTTACATTCATTTCCTTGTGTTCTTTCTTTGGGTGTAGCTGCTTCTGTCCATCCTTGATCAATGGAAACTGAGTTAGATCTTCTCTTTGTTGAAGAAATCCACTTCCATAAGAATACATTTTCATACATTATCGTTGTTGAAGTATATAATGATCTCCTGGTTCTGCTCATTTCACTCAGCAGCAGTTCATGTAAGTCTTTCCAAGCCTCTCTGAATTCATCCTGCTGGTCATTTCTTACAGAACAATAATATTCCATAACTTCATATACCCTTTGCCCAACCATTCTCAATTGATGGGCATCCCCTCATTCAGTTTTGCCACTACAAAGAGGGCTGCCACAAACATTCTGCAAACAAGTCCTTTCCCTTCTTTATGATCTCTTTGGGATATAAGCCCAGTAGAAACATTACTGGATCAAACGGTATGCACAGTTTGATAACTTTTTGGGCATAGTTCCAAATTGCTCTCCAGAATGGCTGGATGTGTTCACAATTCCACCGACAATGTATCAGTGTTCCTGTTTTCCCACATCCCCTGCAACATTCCGCATTATCTTTCCCTGTCATTCTAGCCAATCTGACAGGCGTATAGTGGTATCTCAGAGTTGTCTTAATTTTCATTTCTCTGATTAATAATGATTTGGAGCATATTTTCATATGGCTAGAAATAGTTTTAATTTCTTCATCTGAGAATTGTCTGTTCATATCCTTTGACCATTTTTCATTTGGAGAATGGCTTGATTTCTTTTAAATTAGAGTCAATTCTCAATATATTTTGGAAATGAGGCCTTTATCAGAACCTTTGACTGTAAAAATGTTTTCCCAGTTTATTGTTTCCCTTCTAATCTTGCCTGCTTTAGTTTTGTTTGTACAAAAACTTTTCAATTTGATATAATCAAAATTTTCTATTTTGTAGTCAATAGTGATCTCTAGTTCTTCTTTGGTCATAAATTCCTTCCTCTTCCACACGTCTGAGAGGTAAACTATCCTATGCTCTTCCAATTTATTTATAATTTCATTCTTTATGCCTAGATCATGGACCCATTTTGACCTTATCTTGGTGTACGGTGTTAAGTGTGGGTCAATGCCTAGTTTCTGTCATACTAATTTCCAATTTTCCCAGCAAATTTTGTCAAATAATGCATTCTTATACCAAAAACTGGGGTCTTTGGGTTTGTCAAATACTAGATAATTAAAGTTATTTATTGGCTGTTTTGGGACTACGCAATTTTCAAAAACAGGATAGCCAGCTCCCTTCCTTGTATTCAATTCTGTTGAGTGGTCCATTTAAGATATATGTACTCACAGATAAGACCTATGAGATGTTTGTCCAATTGGTTATTTAAGTCTGTAAAATAGATATTTCTTTATCTGTTTTCTTTGCCCTTCTTGGAAGATTTAGAAAAAAAAAATTAGACCTACAGAAGTTTTGCAGTGTTCTACAAGTAATTATATTTTAAGATATATATATATATATATAAATATATATATATATATATACATGTATGTATGTATAAGACAGCTATTTAAAAATAGTGTGATGTGAAGATGAAGAATGAGTTTCTGACTGGGGTGAATAAAGTCAAGAAAGGCTTGATATAGGAGGAAACATGAAAAAATTCAAAGAACAAGAGAGTACATAAAGACTCATAAGTTAAAGCAGGAAAAAATAAGGTGATCCTAGATTTTGAAAGAAAGTATCAAGCTACAGAGTTAGGATAATTTTCAGTAGACAGTAAGAAGATCTTACACACACACACACACACACATGCACACACACACACATATATACAAAATATATATAGTGTGTATATATGTATTTTTTTTCTTTTTGAGAGGGATTACAACATCAGACTTTCCTGTAAAGATAATTAATCTTTCTTGTGAAAAATGAATGATATGGTGGGTAGGGAGGAGGTTGGGGAGAGCTGAAGCTAATGAGCCAAAATTATTTTTTTAATTTAAAAAAATTATCAATATATTTTACTTTTGTTTCACCTTCATTTCTAAATTCCCTACTCTGCCTCAGATAATAAAATATCCTTTTAAATGAAGAATAAATTCAGTTAAATTAATTAACACATCAACTCAGCAATATTACACACCCATAGTTCCTCATATTTGTGAAAAGGGGAGGTAAATACATCTGACAGTTTCTTTTTAGAGCCAAACTTTGTCATCATGATACAATGTTCATATGTATTTTACTTTTTATTATTTCCACCTCCATTATTTTATTGTTTAGATTTTTTATGCCAAGATTTACTTCTTTTTGTGCCAATATATACATATTTATAGTTAACATTTACTAAACAGCTACTGTATGCCAGTTACACACACACACACACACAAATATAATTTTTTAAAAATTATACTTACAGAATTCAGTTTGTTATAGAATCTTATTATTTTACTTATTAAAATTTTGTGTTTTACTATTAAATTCACAATAAAAAGAAAAATAAAAAAATGTAAATCCAAGAGACTTTAGAGATAACCTAATTAAAAAGTAGTAAAAATGTACTAGTAGACAGGAAGACCAGGATTCAAACCCTGCCTTAGATTATTAGTAACTATCTTACTCTAGAAAAATTACTTAATTCCTTTGAAATTTAGTTTCATCATCTATAAATTGGGGTAATAATAATTTCTACTCCATTTGATTTGAAGATAAGATAAAATAAAGCTTGTAATTGTTATTCATTATGTCAGTGGGATCTGACCCTCTATGACCACATTTGGGTTTTGTTTTGTTTTGGTTTTTTTGATATAGATACTGGCGTATCTTTTCACTTCCTTTTCTAATCATTGTACAGATGAGGAACTGAGGCAAACAGGATTAAGTAACTGGCTTAGGGTCACATAGCTAGTGTCTGAGATTGAATGTAAACTCTAGAAGATGAATCTTCCTGACTCTGGGACCAACATTCAATTCACTGAGCTTCCAACTGCCCTAATATCATCAAAGAACTTTATAAATCATAAAATGCTATATAAATGTTATTTATCAGTTCTTCAACCATTTTATTTTACATGTGAAAAATTGCAATCCAAAGAGTTAAAAGACTTGCCCAAGATAACACGGGAACTCATAGAATCACTTCATAAGCCCAATTCTTCTGTCTTCAAATATAGCCACATTTTTATAATTCCATGATTCTTTTTACTGGTTGGTGATTAAGTTTTCTGCTAAGATGGTGGCAGTAGGAATAGAAAGGTTTGTATTAAAATGTGCAAGATAGCATAGATTATTTTTTTATTTTGAAATCTATGGTTATGTGAACATATGCTTCTGTTCCTGTTTCCCTTGATGCAGCAAGTGCAAAGTGAGCAGCTAGGCATGTGCATTTGGGTCATTGAATGTTGTTTCAGCACCAGTGTCAGCAATATGTTCATGTCAGGAAAATCACATTGGCAGCCCAGGGCAACTGTCAGTGGTAGATAGTGAAAAATTATTGAGATGCTTAGTTTGCTGACTATATGATAGTTGACTGCTTCCCCAATGCTAATGCTAAGACACTGAGGAAGGTAACATATTTCAGAATTCCCCAGATCAGTTGGCCATGGCAATGATTGTAAGACTTTTATCTCAGAAATGCCAGGGGCTTTATTTCTGAGGTGTCTGTTTTCTTCCCAATATTTGTGGATATTTCATCTAAAAAATCATTTTGGGAAACGTCCAGGAGCACTGAAAGTCCATTCTGGCCCAATTTAAAAGAGAACAAGATATAAGAACTGAAGAAAAACATGTAATGAGGATAGTGTCTATGTATCTATATATCAAGGTAAATGATTGCCTGAAACTCCTAAGCCTTGCCATGGTGAATTGTCTGCCTGGAAGAACTATGAAAAACTGCTTTGTATTTGGCATTAGATGACAATGGAGCAACATACAGCCCAAGCTAGAGTAACTAGATGAGTAAAATAATTCTTTTCCATTGGTTTATTGTCTTTTCTTTTTCTTTCACTCTTTTGTAATAAGCTCTACTCAGTTTTGTTGGATTATCATCACAGAATTTACTACTGCAAGCTTTTGGATTTTTAGCCCTTAATTTTAAAAGCCAGATTGATAGCAATCAGGGACCTGAAAATATATAAATAATTTTTAGAATATTTTGAAATAAACTGTGAACTAATGACCATTGAAATAATATTTTTCTGTCCTTGTTTATCCTTCTTTCTTCCTTTCTGTTCTTCTTTCCTTTCTTTTTCCTTCCTTCCTTTCTTTGCTCCCTCCCTACCTTTCTTCCTTATTCTCCCACTTACTACCTTTTTCCTTTCTATGTCACCATAGAGATGTAGGTATAAAAAGAATCTCAAAGGTCATACAATACAATCTTCTTTTATTTACAAATCAGAAACTGAATCCCATTGAAGTTGAATGATTCACCCAAATTCAAACCCATAGTAAATGTCAATGTTAGGTTCTGAACCTTGAGTTTAAATATAGTGCTTCATATACTTCATAACACTGCTTTTCTTTTCTGCTCCAAATCCCTAGTAGGTACATTCATACTTGAGATTTATTCTTGGTATCAACACCAAGAGTATGCATAGCAAGTGGTTAAAATTTTTCTAAACTGAATTTATAGAAACTTAAATGGTATAGTAAATAAAGTGCTGGAAGACATAAATTAAAAAATGGCCTCAATAACTTAATCCTGGGTAGGTCATTTACCTCCTTTGTGCCTTAGTTTCCTACTCTGGAAAAGGAGTCAGACTTTATGGTCCCTGAAGTCCCTTTTAGTTATATATCTACTATATTCCAATGGTATAAAATAGAATTATATCTCTGGATGATGATGGATCTTGAAAAGAAAAAAAATTGGAAATCAACACATCAAGGAAATAATGGAATCCATGGAAGGATCTAAAATTCTGAGATTTTTCAGAGACTAGAGAGAGAGAGAATAAAATAGTTTTGAGTATGAAGCCTTGGGCAATGTCCATAATCTGAAAGAAGGAAAATCAAGGGAAACTAATGAAGAGATGTAATCAACTATTCACCATTAAATGAGCTCATTAAAAAACATAAAAAGGACTCATTTCTTTATAGATTTTAAAGATATAAGAGATTTTATGTATCCTTTAGCACAACATTTTTTAGTATATGGAGATTAGGTCACTGAGATATGAAGTGATTAGTCTCTAGTTATAAAACAAGTATGTGGCAGACCAAGTATTTAAACCCAGATTTTCTGATCATTCTTCTCTCCTAGGAAAGGTAGGAAAAGTACTCTTAGAGTTCAGTATCAAGGAACTCAAAAGAGTTGATGGAGTGTGTACACAGTATTTACAATCAATACCATCATCCCCAACCTCAGGGAGCAGGTAATAGAAAGAAAAAATTATAAAATGTATCTGCCAGTAGGTAAAGAAAGTTTTCCTTGAAGTAAATTTAGATGAGAGTGGAAAAAGAAATATTTTCTATATAGGCAGGAATAGACAGGTTGATGAATTAAAGGGATGTTCTGAAACAGAAAAAGACAGTTGTTATCTTAAACTTCTCTTGTACAAATCAGTATCATAAAATTAAGCTAAATGTGAAGTTTTGATATGAAGAGAAAAGATTATAAAATTTAAAACAAGTGATCACAAAGTACAAAAGAACAGATTTTTAAAAAAACAAAAATTAAGCATTTCTTAAATATATAGAGAACAGAATCAAATTTATAATAAAACATTCTCTTGATTGATCCTAATGATCAAAATTTTGTAAAAAGGAATCAAATGTATCAATAGTCATATTTAAAAATCCTCTAAATCATTTTTGGTTTAAGAAGTAAAAATTAAAACAATTGTGAGACATAATCCTCTACCTGTCAGAATAATTAATTTGAGAGAAAGGAAAACAATAAATGTCATAGAAGGTGTGAAAAAATAGGCATGCTAATGTATTGCTGATGGAGTTGTAAACTTGTCCAACCACTCTGGAAAACAATTTGGAATTATGCCCAAAAGACTATCAAACTGTCAATACTCTTTGATCCAGCACTATCATAACTATATCTGGATCCCAAAGCAATCAAAGAAAACACACACACACACACACACACACACACACACACAAATTTTTAAGAAACTCTTGTTGTGGTGGCAAAGAATTGGAAAATGAAGAGATGGCCATCAATTAGGGAATTGCTGATCAAGTTTTGATCTATGATTGTGATGAAATATTATTGTGTAATAAGAAGTCATGAACATTGTCAATAAAAAGTTATTTAAAAAAAAGTCATGAACAAGATGATTTCTGAAAAAGCCTGAGAAAATTCATATGAATTGTTGCAAATTGAAGTAAGTAAAACCAAGAGAACAGTGTGTACAATAATAGAATTATTGAGCAAATAATCAACTATAAAGGATTTTATATTTGGGTCAATATAATGATCCAAGATAATTCTGAAAAACTCATGATCAAAAATGTTACACACCTCCATAGAGAAAACTGATGAATTCTGAGTTCAAATTAAAATATTGAACTCTCTCATTTTTGTTCTTTTAACAGGGCTAATATGGAAATAATTTTTTCATGACTTCACATGTATATTGATTTTGCATTCCTTTCAATGAATAGGAGAAAACCTAAAGCAATAGAGAAATTTTGCAATTCAAATCTAAAAAATCAATATTAAAAATAAATAATACCTTTAATAATATGAAAAACTGAACTAAAAAAAACACAAACGGGTCTATATATTGAGAAGAGACTTAAAATAAATACATCATTAATTTGATTTTTTTTAAAAAAAGAAAAAAATCTCTAATAAAAATAAAAGCTAATAAAATAAATGGGAAATTTGCTATAACTAGGTGCAGCTGTGTTAAATTATATCAAAACAAAAATGAAAACTTATGTGAAATGAAAGCATTTCCACAAATATGTGTGTCCAAGGATGTGTAGGGTGTGTTAGGGAAGACTAGCATCTCTGATGTGAAGGCTGCAGAGCCCTTTATGAGATTGCTTTTTACCTTTAGTGTCTACCTGATCCACCTTTCACCTGTCGTTTGAAGAAGCTGTAGCATGCACAATGGCCACACTCTGGGACATCATTTCGGTTGATGGGCTAATATTGGAATACACAGGAGAGCTGCTGAAATACACAGGAGTCACCTGACAGTGACTGCTGGAGATCCAACCCATAACGGATCTGCTCTTGTGAGAAGATGATACAAGGAGACTGAGAGGCAGTTGCTGTTCTCTGACCTCTCTGACCGAGAGGCCCTTGACTTGTCTGACCTCTTTCCTCTCCCCTCTGCCTCCAATTTATCTCATTCCCAGTCCGTAACATCTGTGTCAGCAAAGGCCGCCTTGCAACTCCTGCAGATATTATGATCTACAGCTGTGGAGGCTCTTGGAGAATTGTCCTGTCCCTTAACAATTCCCCATTTTTTTTTTTTTTTTTTTTTTTGCTGTTATTTCCCCCCCACAGCATGGTCTGCACACTGAGGAATGCAAGCAGCACTATCACTTTTGAATGGTTGTAGCAGGTGTTGATTGAGGCAAATTTTCAAATGGAGAAGAGGACTATAGTCAGAACAGGCATTTAAGTCTCTCATCAGTCTCCTGGCTTGACCCTTTAATTAGTCTGACTAAAAATGTCTTACCGGGACTCTTCTTCCTTAACTCTGGAAGGATTCTTCTCACGAAGAACTCTGGTTCTTCTTGTCATTCTTCTTATCTTCTACCCCACATTCAGGTGCCATGAGGAGATCCATTCTGAGTTGGATCTCCAAGCTAAACCAGGTTTAGGGTAACCAAAGGCACTCAAATGTTATGGTAAATTAGGGGGGTGTCTACCTCAGACATATAAATACTTCCCTGATGAATACAATTTGTTCTAATGGCCATGAAGGCAGTTGAGGCAGGTTTTGTGGAGTGCTCAGAGCTTGGCAAGACATCAGTTACCAAGGTCATCTACTGCATCTCGAGTTATTACCAGTCATCTTGACTTTGTTGTGCCACTAGACAGCAGTGGTTTTATAAGAGAGAATGAGGCAGACAACTTCTTGTAGCTCTGCCTCACTTAAATCTAATTTATGCAGTCATCAAAAGATATATAACAAAATTTGAATGAATTGCCCATCCTTCCCATTTCTGTTGCATATTGAATATCTAAACCTCACTTCACTACCCCATCAAGCTTAGAATGTATACACAAAACCTTGTTGTATACTGCACTCTTCAATTTTGAATAATTCCACAAATGTCAACCCCAATATACTTTTAGGGACTTTTAAGATCAACTTTCCTAAAGAGATAGACTGCCATTCAACTGCCACACAATGCTTTTGGTTTACATGTATTCTGTGCAAGGAGAAGATACATAAATCTTATCTTGGGAAGTTTAGGATGTTACCAGCAAGCTATCTTTCTTACCATACTAAAACATTTTTTTTCATTAAATTTGGTGACTTGCTTTGTTCAACTTATAGTCATGCAGATCTAATAATCGGATGTTTCCTTGTGGGCTCTCAATGAAGCCAGGCTTTAAATTCCCTGATACTACTATTACTTTTAAGTTCTCCCCATATACACTGATGCCGATTTTTTTATACTGTTAATCAAATAATCTTCCTGGACAATTTTTCTTCTCTTGTTTTTCATCACACTGCTTTCACAAAATTCTCCTCTTACTTGTCTGATATCCTTCTCAGTTTTCATTGCTTGAACATAATCTAGCCTTTCTCCATTAGCATGGATGTTTCCCCAAACTGTTTCTTGAGCTTTCTTTATATGTGTGTGTATACATGTGTGCATATGTTTATATATGTATATAATATAAATTATATGTAAAAATGTATATTTATATGTGTATATAAACATCTATGTATATGTATATACATATAGAGGGAAAGAAGGGAGAGAGGCAGAGACACAGAAGAGCAAACAGAGAAAGAGATCAAGAAAAAGGCACACACAGAGGGAAACGAGAAAGAGAGAGAGAGAGAGAGAGAGAGAGAGAATGGAATTAGGAAGAACCTAATATTAGAAGATTGGAAATGTAGAAAAGAACTAAGTGGTGAATAGTTTTAAATGACAGAGGAATTTATATGTGATAATGGGGGAAACAGAGAATGAAAGGTGAGTGGAAGAGGAGGGGAAATGGTCAAACATGCTTTAGGAAAATCATTTTGGTGGCAAAATGGAGATTAGATTGCACTGGGTAGATGCTGAAACAAGGAAACCTATTAAAATTATATTTCAATAATTTAAGAAATAGGTATTTGAGGTACATGACTTAGAAGCTTAACTGAATAAGAAGAAAGAAAGGGAAGTGATATTGAGAAGGGAGAAATCACAAGATTTGGAGAAAACTAGATGTGTTGGGTGGATGAAATTGAAGGGTCTATCTATAATTGCTGTAAGGTTGTAAATCTGGATGACTGGGATGATTATAGCATCCTTGATAATAACAGTCAAGTTGGAAACAAGGAACCTTTGGGAGGAAATATAATGAATTCTGTCATAGCTTCCATCCAATGGGACGTTCAGTTTGAGATATTCAAAAGGTAATGTATGTGAGCCAATGAAATCACATAAAAGAAAAAAGAGAAAAGGGACCAAGAAAAAGCCAAAAGGCAAAAATCATCTCCCCTATCTGGAATGTCATTTCTTCTTATCTTCCTTTTAGAATTCTTGTCTTCCTTCAGTTCAGATGTCACCCCCTTTTTGAGGAGTTCCCAAATTAGACAACTTGTAAGTATTTTCAACCTTGTCAATTTTATCTGTATTTTCTTCATAGAAAGGTAGGGGGGACAGTTATGAGAAGGAAGCCTTCTTAATATCCATGCTAAAAGGTCAAGAACAGGAATAATAGGTAAGCAAAGGAGGTTAAAAATAGAGTATCCAGGAAGACATTATATCAGTAAAGGTAAACAAACAAATAAGCAAACAACAACAACAACAACAAACTCAAGAAAGGACAAGTTAAACAATTTAGAAATCATTATTGACTTTGGATGGAACAGTTCTAATCAGGTCTGTGGGAGAGAAATCAGATTGCAGGCATTTGGAGTGGATGGTAGTAAGGTAGAAAATAAATGATTCTTCTTAGGAGTTTTGCCATCAAATATAGAAAATATATAGGATATGTTGTTCAGAAGTAATCCTCAGTAAATAAAAAATTTGGTAAGAAATCATGTTCCAAGAAAAAAAAAATAACTGTGAAAAATGCAACAGATAATAATAATATGAGAAATGCAAATCAAAACAACTTAGATGTATCACTTCACATCAATCAAAGAAGAAATTAAATGTTGAAGATATAGAAAGACCTATGGGCAAAAAGTACATTAATTCAATGCTTGTGGAATAATGACTCAATCGAACTATTTTGGAAAATAATTATTAATAATAACAACAGCTAGCAGTTATATTGTACAAGATCTGTGAAATGGTTTACAAATATTATCTCATATGATCCTATAATAACCTGAAACACAGGGCTATTACCCAGTTTTCCAGATAAGGTAACTGAGGTAAGAACAGGTTAAATTTTTTTTTTTTCAGAGACACACCACTATTAAATGTATGAGGCAGAATTTGAATCAGATTTTCCTGATTATTGGTGCAGGCAAGAAAATTATTACACAAGGGAAATTTTAAATTATCTATGATAAAACTCATTTTATCATTATTTCTGTCCTTTGACTCTAAAATCCCACTTTTTTTCTTAAGATGTTTATTGGCATCACGATGAAATCTATTTATACCAAAATATTCATTACAACATTGTAATAATGGCAAAATGTTTTCAAACAGATGGTTGAACAAATTTATGAGTGTGATGGAATTGTCATGCCATTAGGAAAAACAAGTATGAAAAATTCAAAAGGATCTGTAAAGATTTACATAACATGATCTGTACTGAATAAAGTATATAGAAAAGAATGATAAACACAGTGATAATACACAATTATATGAAGAAAAATTTAAATGGTAATAAAATACATGAAATTATACAATATTGGTCTTAAAAATCAATTTTAAATAATGTATTCTTCCTTCTTAAAAAGATATTTAACTATAAATGGCATAGACGTATTTACTACATTCACAATCAATATTTCATGCTGTCCTATATTAAAAACCAAAACAAAGCATGTTTCTAGGAATTACGCCTTATGGGATATTTACTTTTTGGGGGGGTTATTTACATTGTAAATAAAATTTATCAAAAAAAATAAACTCTGAATTTGGAAATCAGTCTTTTCCTGTTTTGTTAATGTGTATTACAAGGTGAAACAAAAGAGTAATAGGGACAAAGATTAAAATTTCACTGAGGAAGCATCTGTGTTAATCCTTCAACGGAAAGAAATATCTGGGATTAAGAATGAATTCACTGGGGAAAAGAAATGGATAAAGGCATAGGTACAGGAGTCTTCAAGAAAAGAAGAAACTTGAGTCCAGTTTGAATGGAATAGAAATTTAAGGAAGGAGATTAGTGTATAACTGAGAAAAGTCAAATGGATTCCAATAATACTTTATTCCCATAAATTAATAAAATTTATAATTGGCAGAAATCTTAGGGATCATCTAGCTTTCCTTTCTCTTTTTATAGATGAAGAAAGCTTGGCCCAGAATGTGGGAAGGTACATTTCAGATTGTAAAGAGCCTTCAATGGCAAGATAAACAATTTGAATTTTATTCTATAAACGATGTAGAGACATTAAGAGTATTTGACTCAAGAACTGGTGAGATCATAGTGGTACATTATGAAGATTACTCTAGTGGCTATGTGAAGAATGGTTTAGAGGCAGAAAAAAAGAGCATTGGCAATGACAATAGAGAGATACTAAGAGTCTGAAATTAGATAGTTGTAGAAGAATTAATAAAAGGGAATAATTCTAGTTAGCATTTCTATAATGCTGCAAAGTTTCAAAAATATTTTACATCTATAATTTGATTAGATATGAGAAATATTAAACAATTAGAATGGACCAGAATGGACAAGAAGGGGAGGCAGACATCATGGGAAGACATCCTGTTAAGTGATAAAAAGTGATTGGTTGGAGCTTCTTTTTTAACTCTTTGAATCAGGAAGCCTAAAGGGTAAAAATATGAGAAATATTAAAAAATAGCGAATCTAAAAGCAAAAAGGTTATTTCAGAACCAAAATAAAACTGCATATCTTGTCTTTCCAATCATACTTTAAAACAACTTAATTATCAAGACCCTTTGTTATCGTCTAGTAATTTGAAACTGGGATCTGAGGATCCCTCCTAGTACTGTGTCACTGATTTTAGCCAGAAGAATACATTTCCTGGAAAATAAGAAATAAAGAAGAATATGACCAGATTTATATGGTATCTTTCTTTTGTTACCATGGTTGTACCTCTATAATTCAAAACTGATATAGCATTTAAGGGTATATAGAGTGTACAAAAATCTTCACTGGCCTAAGAAGCCATCACATTTCTCTTGAGGAACATTTTTTTCTCAAAGGTAGGAGCAGTTATAATTTCTATTTAAATAACTCTCACTCCTGGTTCAAAATTGTCTATCTAATCCAAATCTAAACAAGGTTGTTAGGTATGTATTTAATAAAAAAAAGACAGTTCTTGCCTAAGGCAATTTACAATCTAAAGGAGAAAACAACACAAGAGTAAGAACAAAAGGGTGTGGGGAACACCAGGAGAATCTAGTTCCAGGAACTGAAAACTGCAGAGCAGCAGATGCAAAGTGGAGTTAACTTAGCCCAGTTTTAGCCCAGTATAAAAGAATACATTGAGAAGAATTTGTTATTCCACCCTTCAGTCTTTCATTCCAAAGGGAAAGGAAACTGAGGGAGATGGTATTAATTAAGGCTTAAGTGATGATTTCATCCTGGGTGGAATTGAAACCAGATTGGAAAGCAAAGTTCTGTGAGTTTTCTGACTTAGTAGCTTAAAAATGACTCCCAAATTCTTTTAAATTGCATTAATCTTGATATATTAGATACCATCTAGTTCAGCCTCCCTGACTGTGGAAACTAATAAGAATACATATCAAGTGAAGGTCAGACCAGGTATTAAAATCTAAGGCTTCTTATTTTAAAGCCTGGAGAAGACTTAATAATAGCTTTTGTTTTGTTATATTTTTTTAATTGCAAAGGACATATTGAGAATGCAGAAACCTACATTAATAGTTTGGTGTTGTTATTGTTTTTCCAAGTTGTTTTTATGAAACAGGTGATCTGGAAAGCTGAAGTGAAATAATGAGATTTTCACACCTAACAAAATTTAAACACCTTAAAGTCCTAAAGCTGTGGACAACTGCTTTGGAATATAACTTGCAGTAAATAACTTTTCCTTCTCTGTCTCAATGCCTTCACAAAAATTCAGAAGAATATTATTCAAGATACATCACAGGAATACTATAAAAATTAGTTCCTATTGATATTATGCAGACAGCATAGGAAGAAGAGACAGGGAATGCTTTTTTGACTCCTTTTCACTATTTTTACTTATTTGCCTTGTTTTCTGTTGTTTACCCAGCTATTTGAACTTGCACTATGTCAAATGTAACACCCTGGATTTAGAATTACCCACTTGAGGTGGTATTTTGACAATTCATTCAGCTTCTGAGTATCCCAGGAGAGCTAGAATTGCCAGGGAATGTCTACTCAAATAGCCCATGGGCCACATAGGGCATCCTGTTAACATTCACTCTGCCCACTCTTCTTCTAGCTTCTTTCCCAGCTTTGTCAGGTTCTCAAAAGGCTCATCCTTTTGGTCTCTGATTTATACTACTAGTCTAATATAGCAGACCTGGCAAACAGGAAAAGTTTTTTTTGTTTGTTTTGTTTTGAGGTTTTTTGAGACTATTTAACCTGCCCCTCCAAACCTCTTCATTTTATGGGTGAGGGAACTGAGGCCAGAGAAGGAAACTATTTACTGTAGGTTACACAGAGAGAGAGAGAGTGACAAAATTGGCACCCAGAATTCAATTTTCAAAATGTTACTGCTCTTCTCAAGGTTCCAGCCTGATTGCTGCTAAACTCACTTTTCCTTTTACCATATTTTCCATCATTTTTAAATGTTAAGGCATAGAATAGCACAATCTCTTCAGTTAGAATGGAATAGGCTCATGCTTAAACTATAAGAAAAGCAGGACAAGGTAGTGATTAGAGCAGCAATTCTTTGCAATTTATTATAGAATTATGGAGTAGGAAAAAAACAGTTCTTTTAATACACTCTGCTAATTTTCACAGAATCATTTTACAAAAAGGGATCTTAGCGGCATCTTAGTACAACTTCTTGCCTCAATGCTATAATTCCTTCTATAGCATTCTTGGGAAAAGAATCATCTAATATCTTTTTGAAAACTTTCAGTGATAGGGAACTCACTATATTAAAATACAATTTGCTATATTTGAAAGCAAATATAATTTCCCTTACAGTCATAAAGGACTTGTGGAGAAAGGGAACACCTTTCTTGCCACCACCAGAAACTTCTACTGACCAAGTGCCACCAATGGGGCAACCAAGTTAGTCTAATTAAATGAACTGTGTCTGAAGCAAATATATATATATATATATATCCAGCAGGAGAGACATGATATATTCCAAGTCTTACTATTTCAATCACTTATCTTCTTTGTCCCAGTAAAGTTAATGGCCAGAGGCCTAGGAAAATTATTCCTCCATCAAAGTCTTTAGTAATATAAATGGTTCAAAACAAACAGTTCTAATAATCCTATTGAAAATAACATTGAAAATATAAATTACTATTGATTTTTACTATTTTCCTATGTCTTCCCATAAAACTTAGTTGAAATCCCTCACATGTACTGCCTCCACCTATTAGTGCTAGCATGTGTTGATTTACATTCAATCTCCGTAGTTCTCTTTTTGGATACAGATGGTGTTTTCTATCCAAAGTTTATTGACATTTCCTTGGAAGTTATAAAGTTGTGAGCTTAGAGTCAGGAAAACTCATTTTCTGACTTCAAATCTGGTCCCAGACACTTCCTAGCTATGTTTGCCTCAGTTTCCTTATCTCTAAAATGAGCTGGAGGGGGAAATGACAAACCATTTTAGTATCTCTGCCAAGAAAACATCAAATGGGGTCATAAGTAGTCAGATATTATTGAAAAACCACTGACCAAAACAATAACATATTTTATGGACATATACTTTTCAATTAATCTAAACTTCTCTACTGCTAGCTCATACTAGAACAAAGCTGGAACAAAGTCTCATTGCCTTGGAACGTTTTGCCAGTCTATGGCTTACATTCCCTAGAAAATTCACTTATAAGTTCTATTTTTTCTTCTCCCACTGGTAAGTTCCTTTTGAAGCCACCATTTTGTAGAAGGGCTCAGATCATCATTGCTTTTCCTATTACCCCTGTTATTGATTTTTTGGGCTTCAAAACCACAATCTTTTCCCCTTTCATTCTGATCTTCAACTCTTATTTCTATTTTGTTTCCTTTTCTCTTTTAGAAAATAACAGTGCAAAAAAAGTTTGACAAAATGCCTCTTTCCTCCCAGATAAGCAGATCACATCTTTACCATAAGTTTAAAGTGAAGAAATAGGTTTTATGAATGAATAAACAACAAAAATAAAAGAATGTGGCCATAAAAAGCTATGATGACAGGAGGGTAGACCAAGATACAATGTTAGAAGACAACAATGTGTAAATAGCTATAAGCAAAGCCTCAAAGAAAACTGCTCATTGGATCCAGTGCTAGAAATAATTTCTGGAAGAGTTCAAAAAATTTTGAAAATCAAGTAAGAGACAAAGAAGAAACATATGAAAATAAGAGTGATACAAGAAAATGTAGAAGAAAAAGAATCAAAAACTTAGCAAAGGAGGTTCAAATAAAATGGAAAAAAGAGATTCAAAAGTTCCCTGCAAAAAATAACTCTATTAAAGTAGAATTATACAAGTGGAACCTAATGGCTCCATGATATATCAAGAAACAAGAAAACAAAAGTAAAGCAATTAAATAAAAACAGGAAAAATATGAAAGGTATCACTGATCTGAAAAATTGATCAGATAGACATATTTTAAGCATTGTTGAATTACATAAAAGTCATGATAAAAAAATAACTGAGACATCATATTTCAAGAAATTATTAAGGAAAAGTGTCCTGATAGACTAGAACCAGAGGACAAAATAAAAATGGAAAGAAGCCAACATCATTTCCTAAAAGAGATCCCAAAATAAAAATACTCAGGAATATTTATTCAAATTCCATACATTTCAGATGAAAAAAGAAATGTTGTAAGCAATCAGAAAAAAAAATCATTCAAATATTATAGAGTTACAATAAGAATAACCTAAGATTTTGGAGCTTCTATATTAAAGGATCAGAGGCCATGGTTTTCTAGATGGGAAAAGAACTCAGATTACATTTAAGAATCACCTACCTAGCAAAATTGAATATAATACTGCAGAACAAAACATGCATACTTAATAACAGAAGACCTTTAAACATCCCTGTAGAAAAGACCTCTTCTGAGTAAGAAATATGACTTTCAAATATAAGCCTCAAGAGAAACATAAAAAGATAAACAACAAAGACAAATCATAAGAGATTCAATAAGGTCAAATTGTTATCCCTACATGGGAAAATAATATTTTTAACTCCTAAGAACTTTTTCATTATAAGGGGAGTTAGAAAAAGTGTACATAGACATAAAGCATGAGTGTAAGTTGATTATGATAAGGTGATATAAAAAAATAAAATTAAGGGATAAGAAACAGGGATGATAATGAAGGAATGATATAAAAATAAGTTGAGGGGATAAACAAGAATGATGCATTAGGAAAGGAGAGAAAGAAGAGGACTTTGTTGATCAGTCATTCAGCTGTGTCCAATTCTTCATGACTCTATGGATTATAGCATACCAAGCTTTTCTATTCTTATCTATTGAAATCTGTCTAAGTTTATGTTCACTATTTTCATGACACTATGCATCCATTTAATCCTTTTCCCTTTTGTCTTTAATATTTCCCTATATCAGGGACTTTTCCTGTGAATTGCATCTTCTCATTATATGGCCAAAGTATTTAAGCCAAAACTACAGTATTTGAGCTTTTAATAAATAATCTGCATTAATTTCTTTAAGTATTGACTGGTTTGATTTTCCTGCTTTCCAATGGACTCTTTATTCTAAAACCACAATTTAAAAATGTTGATTTCAAATGCTTATCTTTTCTTGAAGTTCAATTCTCACAGTCACATCTTGCTACAAAAAACAAAACAAAACAAAACCCCCATAAATTTGATTGTACTAAGTTTTGTTGGCAAGGTGACATTTCTGTTTTTTAGTATGTTGCTCAGATGTCCATAGCTTTACTTCCAAGGAGTGTCTTCATAGCTTTAGCCAAAGATCTACAGTGATCTTTGAATTCAAGATACACATTTTGATGCTATTCCCATTTCTTCTCTCCAATAGCTAGGTCAAGCAAGATCTTAGGTTTATTTATTTATTTTTTTTTAATTAAGCTTCAATGCAAGTTTTATACTCTCTTCTTTATTCTTCATTAAGAGACTTCTTAATTCCCCTTCAATTGTTGCCATTAGTTTGGTATCATTTGTCAGTATAAGATTGTTGATGTTTCTCTTAGGAATCTTAATGCTGGCTTTTAATTCATCTAGCTTGGCATTTCACCTAATTATTATGCATATAATTTAAGTAAATAAGGGTAAAAGCTATAGCCTTGCTGTTTTCCTTTTGCAATATTAAACCAATCAGGTACTCCATGTTTGGTTTTAACTATTGCTTCTTGGACATCATACAAGTTTTTCATAAGACAAATAAGAAGATCTGGTCTTCCTGTCTGAGGACTTGCCACATTTTGTTATTGCAAAAGCTTTTGTGTAATCAATAAAGTAGAATTAGATTTGTTTTTTCAGGAATTCCCTTGCTTTCTCCATAATCCAGCAAAAATGATGTTTTTGTCTCTGATCCTTTTGCCTCTTCTAAAACCAGCCTATTCTTTTAATAATTGTTACTTCATGTATTTCTGAAACCAACCTTGCAGCATAGCCTTGCTGGCATATGAAACAAATGTAATTATTTAGTAATTTGAAGATTCCTTAAAATTGTCCTTTTTTTGTATTGGAATATAAACTGATCTTTTCCAATCCAGTGGCTACTATTGGATTTTTTACATTTGCTGGTATCTTTAACAGCACTTTAACTAGGATCAGGACTTAAAATAACTGAGCTTGAATTTCCTCACCTCCAATTTTTGTTAGGAAAGTTTCCCAAGGTCCACTTATCTTCTTCCCCCAACATGTTTTTTCTTTAAATCAGTAACCTTGTTGGGGACCTCACAGAATTAGACAAATCTAACCATAATATAAATAAGAAAGAAACTGGGGGAGGTTAACAGAATCCTAGAATATTTGGATATGATAGAATTCTAGAAAAAAATAAATAGGGACAGAAAGAAATACATCTTTTTCTTAGCAATAGATGGCACTTACATGAAAATTGACCATATATTAGAACATAAAAACCTCACATTCAAATGTGCAGAAAAATAGATATAGTAAATGCTTCCTTTTCATACCATCATGTAAAAAAAATATATTCACTAATGGGTCAAGGAAAGATAGACTGAAAATTAATTGAGAATTAAATGATCCAATTATAAAAAAATGAGCGAGTCAAACAATAAATCATAGAAACAATTGGCAATTCCTTCCAAGAGAATGACAATAATGAAACAGAACATACCATATCATATGGGATGCAGCCAAAGCAGATCTTAAAGAAAATTTAGTATTCATAAATAGTTACTGAAATGATCAGATTTATTGAGTCTTTTAATATTTACTAAAATTATTATTTAGGTATTGTTTTAGCTATTATTCAAATTATTCCTATGATAATGGTTATTTGGCTCCACATTAGTTCATACAAGTCTTCCAAGTCTCTAAATACATTTATCACATTTTTATTTTTATAGCTTTGTACTTTTCCAAATATATGCAAAGATAAATTTCAATATTCATCTTTGCAAAACTTTGTTTTCCAAAATTTTCTCCCTCTCTCTATCTTTTCCCTTAGGTAGCAAGCAATCCAATATAAGTTAACATGTGAAATTCTTTTAAACATATTTACATATTCATCATATTGCATAAGAAAAATAAGATAAAAAGATGAATAAAAAAAAAGCAAACAAAAAACAAGAAGAAGAACAAAAGTGAAAATACTATGTTTTGATCCACATTCAATTTTCATAGTTCTCTGGATAGAGATGGGCACTTTCCATCACAAGCCTATTGGAATGACTTTGAAACAAGTCATTGATGAAAAGAACCCAGTCCATCATTGTTGATTACACAATCTTATTATTGCTGTGAATAATGATCTCTTGGTTCCATTCACTTTACTTAGCATCAGTTCATACAAGTCTTTCCATGCATTTCTGAAATCAGCCTAATCATCATTTCCTATAGAACAATAATATTTCATTATATTCATGTATCATAATTTATTCAGCTGATGGACATCCACTCATTTTCTAGTCCCTTGTCATTATAAAAAGGGTTATTACAAATATTTTCAAATATGTGGATCCTTTTCTCTTTTTTTATGATATTTTTGGAATACAGATCTAGTAGAGACACTGCTGAATCAAAGTTTGATAGCCCTTTGAACATAGTTCTATATTGCTCTCCAGAATGTTTGGATTTACTCACAGATCTACCAACAGTGCAATAGTGTTCCAGTTTTCCCATTTTTCCTCCAATATTTATCATTATCTTTTCTTTTTGTCTTAACCAAGTTCAGAGATATGAAATGGTTCCTCAGAATTGTCTTAATTTGTGATTTAGAACATTTTTTCATATGATGAGAAATGACTTATATTTTATCATGTGAAAATTGTCTGTTCATATCTTTTGACCATTTGTCAATCGGGTAATGGCTGTTATTCTTGTACAATTTAGTCAATTGTACTGGATGTACTCCCCCCACCTCCCAACTACCCCTAGCTTTCTACTTACCTTCTACTCTTGACTGCATTGGTTTTGTTTGTACAAAACCTTTTAAATTTAACGTAATCAAATTTATCCATTTTACATTTCATAATGTTGCCTAGTTTTTCTTTGCCCATAAATCCATTCCTTCTCCATAGATCTGAGAGGTAAACTATCCCTTGTTCTTCTAATTTACTTATAACATCACCTTTTATGTCTAAATCATGAACTATTTCTTCCTTATCTTGGTAAAAAGTATTAGATGTTGGTCAGTGCTTAGTTTCTATAATACTGTTTTCCAGTTTTTCCAGAAATGAATTCAATGAATTAATGTTCCTTTTATATCATTGACCCATGCTGGTTATTTAAGCCAAGCTGTTGGCCCTATTTTTCATGGATTTCTTACATCACTCTCATTTCTTTATTTTTTCCTTTATGTCTCTTATTTTATTTTAAAGAAACTTTAAAAGCTCTTCAAGGAATTCTTTTTGTTCCTAGGAACAATTCACATGTTTCTTTCATGTTTTGGTTATAGAATTTTTGACTTTGCTATGTCTTTTTTCCTGAGTTTGTGTTTTCATTTCTCCTGTTAACCTTAGTAATTTCTATGATAAGAATCTTTTTTGTTGTAATTTATTCATTTTCCCAGCCTATTTCTTGACTTTTAGCTTTATATTAAAGTTGGACTGTGCTCTAGGATTGTAGGGTACACCATCTCAAAACAAGCTGTTTTCAGAGTTAATTTTGGTGGTTTATAAGCTTTCCATTCTAAAGGTGCTATTTTCTAAGGAGAAATGTGTTTCCTACTCTCGTAGTTTGTACTCTGGTTTGCCAATCACTCTAAGCACTATTTTTTGCCCTGGAAATATGACCATGGTCTCTCCTCTGAGTGTCTCCCCTCTCCCCTGAGGTGTCAAGTTCTGGTGTGCTGTGCTCTGCTTCATCAAGGGTCAATGATGAGAACCAGATAGATGTAAGTAAAAGTAATACAACAAAGTCCTACTTCCCAGTAGCAGCAAAGGGACCTCTGCAATTTCCCTTTGACTTGTACAATCTCCTTAAGTCTGTGTCTCAGTGTCCCAGAAAAAGTATTATTTATTGTAGTCAATGTGAATTGTAAGCTGTTATTCATCCATAACATTCCAAACTCTACATCTGACCACTTCTAAGCCCATGTAGTTGTTTCTCATACTTATTTGAAAAAATTCCTAACTTCATTCAAAATTCAGTTTAATTGTCATCTACCAGATGATTCCTTCCCTGATGTCTCATGCCTCTTCACTATCTTTCTTAAAATTATTGTTATAATTTTGTACATACTTTATTTAATGGAGTTGACATGAAAAATGTCACTCATCCAGAGACAATTTAATCAATGATATTATCTCTTACTAGGGAAAAGAAGCTGCTAGTATAGACAGTGTTTGCCCTCCCTGGTCATACTAAGTGTCACACAGTATGGGTATCCTTACTCGAGGTTTAGAACCATAGCCTATTATAGATCAAACTTATATACCATTTCAGATAAAAAGCCAGTATATTATGAATTGGAGACTGCCTTCTTATTCTCAAGAACCAATAAAAAAGTAGCATTTTTAAATGAAGTACTAAGGAATGAAGACTCTGGATCAGAGAATAGGGGTACTTAACCCTAATGGTGCCTACCATTCCAATAAAAGGCTGAAAAGGATTATTTTATAGTTTCTGGGTTTATTGTTATTGTTGTCTTTTCAGCCATGTCTGATTTTTTTTGTGACTACCTCTGGGAAAGACAAGAGAATGGTTTGTCATTTCCTTCTCCAACTCCTTTTATAAATGAGGTAACTGAGGCAAACAGGGTTAAGTAATTTGTCCAGGGTCATATAGCTGGTAAGTGTCTAAAGTCTGATTTGAACTGAGATCCTCCTGACTCTATGCCTAGTACTTTATCAACTATGTCACCTACTGGATTAATTTATCTCATATTTACATCCTGTGAGAAAAGAACGATGAGAGTACAATGGGTTTTTATTGGTGGACACTTTGCATTTATTTATTTCCATGAATGTTATGTTTCCCTAGTAGTGTGTTAACTCCTTAAAATCAGAGACTATTTCAGTCTCCTAAATATCTTATATAAAGTCTTTCCTTCCTTCCTTCCTTTATTTCCTTTCTTCTTTCCATCAATTCTCCCTCCCTTCCTCACTTTACTTTTTTCCCTATTCTGTTCCTCATTTTCTCAAATATTTGAAACTTAACTATACAACACAATAGATATTTATTAACATTTATTTGTTTTCTGTTGTTTTGCATTGGTCAAGTACAGTGCTAGGTTTTGATTTAAATTTTAGCTATGACAAAATTATTAAGCTTGAAGTTTAGAAGAAAAGACAAAAAAACAGGATATCGGCAACATGATTTAGCAAAGAGAATGCTGTAGTCATATAACAATTTCTTGTTTCTGGATCATCCTTGCTCTTGTCTGCAAAATAGGGACATTTGAGTAGATAATGGTAATGTAAAACAAATAAAATATATGAATTGAGCATTCAAATGTTTAAAAATTTAGAAAGTTAACAAATAAAACAAAAACAAATATAAAAACTCTAAATTTAAAAATGCAATTTTAAAAAATCTATTATTTTAAAAAATCTTTTTTTCAAAAAAACAAAATATTCCAGACACTCATTTTAAAAAAGAGATTAATTAAATTCATTAAAAAGGGGTTTTTTTTAAATACTTCTTCCTAGTAAGAAGTAGAGGTGGAATTGGAACCCCCATCCTCTAACTCTAAATTCATTTCCCTTTTCAGCAAAAGACACCTCATCTTCAATTCCAAAGTCCATTGCTTTTTTCCACCACAGCTAGTTATTTATGCACATAGTCACATGCACAGACAAAACCAAATACTGTTGTATTTATTATGTAAAATCTTTGCAAAAGTTTCCACATCATGAAAAAGAAAAGAATTAGATTAACTGCTCAGTGAATTATTTCATGCCTAAGAGAAATTCCCATGCCAAAAGACAAGAGGACATTTTTTATATTATTAATGAAAAAAAAAGTTTATTTTGAGTAATACTGCAGGGGTCTCTTATGAACTGGGTAATATATCTTATGAAATAGATAAGGACCTTTTATTTTCTAATTTATTTGTCTCCAGTACCAGAAGATATCTTAAAACAATACAACTAGTTCTGCTGAGATTTCCCAACTCTGCTAAATTCAGTAGCTAATTATCTCTGCATTAGCAGTTTGAAAAATGGACCACTACCCTATTCTGTAGGAGTATAGAAATAGGCTTTCTGTGAAATACTAAAAATCTAGAAATCCCTTACTAATCTCTCACTAGCAAGTTTTTCTAGGCAAATATTTGAAGAATTCTAGTAATTATAAAGCAAGAAGAGATCATTAATTATTGTGACTTTTCCATAGATTCCCCATGTTTCCATGCAAAATGCTAGCTTCATTGGTTATTGGAAAATATATTATTTGACAACTATTTGTATACATATGTTTGTCTACTTGTGGTTTATAGACATTTTTGGAAATTGTATGTGTGCATGGGAATTGGAGACTGTTTATGCATTTTTACGTAAATGTAAAATCAAAATCACTGCCAACCTATTTTAGACTTTATACCTTAACTAGATTAAAAATGTTCCAACAAAACAATCAAAAATAAGCTTTAGAATAATTGTGAAAAATCTTTGAAAGCCAAGTGATGAAGTGAAATTGCCTCATATTGGAGAGTCTTCCAAGTGGCTGAAGTATTTTGATATGCCCTCTTTATCTTGGTATGAAAATATCAAGTTAGCTAAAATTGTGGAGCGCTAGAGAATAGACAGCACAGTTTTCTATTTAAAAACATCACTTTTGGGGGTAGCTGGATGGTGCAGTAGATAGAGCACCAGCCCTGAAATCAGGAGGATCTAAATTTAAATCTGGTCTCATATACTAATATTTACTAGTTGTGTGACCCTGGTCAAGTCACTTAACCCCAATTGCCTCATCAAAAACAAAAAGAAAAAAAAAACTTCACTGTTGAATTATGAGAGAGGAAGGAGAAGCAAAAGTCAACCTTAGTATACCTCCATTTACTTTGGTCAAAAGAGGACTTTATGAATTTCGAAAGATGAAAGATTCTGATCTTTCCTCTTCTCCATGGGTATTACAGGTCCATATCTGATTCATTGTGAGGCAAGGACATATTGAATGCTGTAAAGGGCAGGGAATCACATGCTAAACTAGATAACCATTGTTTGATCAATTCCACTGACTTAACCCCTTGTTGTAGGATTAAATTAATCATACAGAGTTCCTGTCCTTTACAGAATGCCATTTCATTACCCTTAAGGGGAATTTTTAAGGTATTCCATGAATGGGAGATAGAGATTGCCAGCAAATTGAAGTTGTATATTCCTCCTTTGCCATAAATGCTCTTTAACTTTGATATATTTCCCATATTACCTGTATATATTTGAAGAATATTATGTCACTTTTTTTTGTGTGTGTGGGGACAAATTTTTTGTACTAGTCATTCTTTACCACTTTCTTGTTGTTTAGTCATTCAGTTCTGAATCATGACTTTATGGACATTCTTTTCTTCACTATTTCCTGAAATCTATAAAAGCTTATATTCATTGCTTCCATGACACCATTTATCCAATTTTCCTTTTGCCTTCAACCTTTCCCAACATCAGGGACTTTTCTAATAAGTCCTGTCATCTCAACATGTGGTTAAAATATTTAAGCTGCAACTTCAGTATTTGATTTCCCAGTGAATAATCTGAATTCATTTCTTTAAATATTGATTAATTTGATCTCCTTCCTGTCCAAGGACTCTCAAACATCTTCTCTAATACTGGGATTCAAAAGCATTGATTCTGGAGCACTCAGCATTCCTTAAATCCAAATTACATAACCACATATTGGTACTGGAAAAACAAAAACAAAAAGATAGCTTTCAGAGACCTTTGCCAGCAAGATGATATTTTTGTTTTTAATGTGTTGTTGATTATCCATAGGTTTCCTTCCAAGGAATGTCTTTTAATTTCATACCTTCAACTCCTATCGCCAGTGATTTTTGAACCCAAGAAGATACATTACAAAGCTGTTTTCTTTTCTTCTCCTTTTAGGTAGGAGAGGATGGAATTAGTTGTCAAGCAAGATCTTATGGTGGTTTTCTTTCTTTCTTTTTTTTTTTCTTTTGACACTAAATTTCAAGCCAGCTTTTATACTTTTCTCTTTCGCTCTCAAAAGACTTCTTCATTCTTCTTCACTTTCTGCTATGAGAGTGGTATCATTTTCATACATGAGATTGTTGATATTTCTCTTAGCAAGCTTAATTCTGGCTTTTAATTTATCTAGCCTGGCATTTCACAAGATTATTCTGCATACAATTTAAAATTTAAAAAAGGTTAAAGGACACAGCTTTGTTGTTTTCCTTTTGCAATTTTAAACCAATAAGTTGTTCTATGTTTGGTTCTAACTGTTGCTTCCTGACCTTCATACAGGTTCTTTAGGAGACAAGTGAGAGGACAAGTTTGCTGAACCTTAAGTACAACCTTGCTGGAATGTAAAATGAGTGAAATTATTTAGTAATTTGAACATTCTTTGTTATTGCTCTTCTTCTGGATTGGGTTGCAAACTGACCTTTTCCAATCCAGTGGACATCATTGGATTTTTCAAATTTGTTGGCATACAGAGACTAGCACTTTAACAGCATTGTCTTTTAGGATTTTTAAAATAGCTCTGCTAGAATTCCAATGCTTCCATTGGCCTTATAATGTTAGCAATGTTTCCTAAAGTCCATCTGATCTCATTCTCTCAGATAACCGGTTCTAATTTGATAACAATACCATCATGGACATTGGTGAAGTTAAATATTTCTTACATAGATCTTATGTATATTATTGCTACTTCCTTTTAATTTGTGCAACTAGATGGTAAAGTGGTTAGAGTACTGGCTGTAACAGTAAGAGGACTCATTGTTCTGACTGCAAATTTTGCCTCAAACACTTATCAACTGAGTGATTCTAGGTAAGTCACATTTCCATTTTCCTCAGTTTTCTCATAAATAAATATGTTATGGAAAAGGAAATAGAAAATCATTACATCATCTGCCAAGAATTAAAGGCCTCTCAAAAAAGGTGAAAAAGGACCTTTAAGCTTAACATGTAAAATTTTGGCACCTTTTCCCATCACTTCCTGGCAAACAGAGGGAGAAGTGTCATATATGGGAATGGGTGAATTTAATTCAGGTGGTCATTTCGATAAAAGTTCACTGAAATGAAAAGGTCAATGTTTAACTTTTTCATCTCCTATTTGACTACACTCAGCTAATATTGGTTCATGGATATTATATTCCAGGTTCCTATGCCATATTAATTTTCATAATACCAGACTTTCATTTAGTTACCAGAAACAAACTCACCTAATTTTCCTCTGGGCTTTGTTGTAATTACTTTTTAGGAGCTACTTATAGCTGTCCTCTGCTTTTCCCCAAGTGTTACTTTTTGGTTATCTATTAAACTGAGGAACTCATCTTTCAGGGTTCTGTCTTTTGTCATTTTAATGTTTTTCATAGGGTTTTCTTGGCAAAAATACTGGAGTGGTCTGCTACTTCCTTCTTCCATCTTTTCAAGGAACTCTCCAAGACTTTTCCATATTGGATAACCCTGAAAAGCACAGATCATACCATCATTGAATTATGCAAATCCCTCCCCACAGTAATCTATTGGATGTACCACTTTAGTTGTAATGGGACAGAACTCTGGAGAAATATACTTGAGGCAAGATTTCTTACAACAAGGTGTTAACTAAGTGGGATTGATAAAACAATAGTTATCTAGTTTAGCATGGTGATTAATAGTTCTCTAGTTTAATATGATTGATTTAATCTTACAACAAATAATGGTTCCCTAGTGATATAATGATTGATATAATAATCAGTATGATCAATGGATTTAATTGTAATAGAGTATATAAACTGGGGACAAACTCAGCCACAGGGGAGAAAACTTGACCAGCCTAATGGTGGCTCTCCTGCCTTTATCACTTCTCCACTAAGACCAAGGACTCGGTCTGGTCGCAAGATCCTCCAGAGAGCTAGTCTGGACATTATATTTTAATCTACCCTGGTGTGGAAGTTCTAGAAAGCAATGGTATGTTTTGTCACCTCAACTTGGGGGCTCTAGAAAGAAGGACATTACATTTGGATGTGCAGACTGATGACTGGCTGGCTGACTGAAACTGCTGATGCAGACTGGGAGACTAAGGGAGAAAATAAAGACTTTGGACTTTATCCCTGACTATTCTCCTGGTGATTATTCTGCTGATAACAAGGCTGGTCCAAAGACCCTCCAGAAAGCTAGTCAGGATATTATATTAGTGAATTTATTTCTAAATGCCACTTATGACTAGCTGAATAAATCATTCTCAACTGAATTTTTCTGGGAGGTAGGTATCACAGTGGTGGGAACTTGAGCAATTAACATAAGAGAATCATCTTAATTTTTTAGAATTATCTCTAGAACACTGAAGGGAAGATAAAGCCAAATTTAGGATCTGATTTGTCAGTGGCAAAGGGGGACAAAATAAGGATATTCAGAGGAGATAAGTGAATATATATTGACTCTTATTTAGCATGTTTTCAAATTTTTCACATACTTACATGATTATATTTGATACTACTATATTAAGTAGTTAATACAGGTATTATTTTCTGATTTTGCAGGTAAAGAAACTGAGGCTTAGACAAATTCAATGATTTACTCCTGGTAGACCACAGAGGTGGAATTGGAATATAGGTTTTCCTAACTTAGATATGACACTCTATTCCTTTATGTGCTGTGATACACTGTTACGTGCAAAATTGTTTATTTCTGAATGATATACAACTGCTATACTAATAAATGACTGTGTTTAAAGTCTACATAAAATAGGAGAGAGATTAAACCTGAAATCATTTGAATTGTGAATATTTGAGTAAGATCCCTTTAGCAATATGTTGGTAATTTATGAATGGTGGTCCCAGAGCAATTTTTTAAAATTTAAATAATAAACTGATGATGAAGAAACTCCCTTTATCAATATAAATCAATAACTATTCTTCAATTTATAGTCTCAGAGCAGGGATAGGAAACCTTTTTTTTTCTTACCAAAGGCCATTTGGACATTTATAACCTCATTCCTAAACCATACAAAATTATCAATTTATAAAACTTGAGCAGCGGGATGTTGTTCTACCTAGCTTTTGGCCCATCAATGTCTGAAGTAGATTTTGCAAATGATTTCACAAGCTTTATATGTTCCATGGGTCAGAGGTTCCCTTTCCCTTTCTTAGAGGGTCACATTAAATTTTTCTTTGTAAATGACATTCTAATAAATTCTAAATGTAAAAGAATAGGAAATCTTAATCTTTTTAAAAGAACTACATATTTAAATCAGGACAGCTAGGTGATGCATTGGATAGAGTGCCAGATCTAGAAGCAGGAAGACCCAACTTTAAATATAACCTGCTATACTTATTGGCTTATGTAACCTTGAGCAAGTCACTTAGTCCTTTTGCCCCAATTTCCAAAATGAACTGAAGAAGGAAAGGACAAACCACTCCAATATCTTTGCCAAGAAAACCCCAAAAGGGATAATGAGGAATTGTACAGTTTTGAAAATTACAAAACATATTTAAATTGAGCTGAAGGTAGGTGAAAACAAAGCACTCTTATTTCCCACACATTTGTACTCCTTTGATCTTCTTCACCATATTCTCATCTCTAATACTTTTCTCCCCTTTTTAAGCTTTCTTTATGAGTTACTTTACTTTTGTAGGATCATAATATTCTTGAGGAAAAGAAACAATCTCTTTTCTTTTTGGGTGGATGTTTTTGGTATATAGCAAAGTGCCTAATATTTATTAGTGCTTAATAAATATTGACTGACAGATTTTGTTAAGAACAGAGTTTAGTTAGTGTTACTCGAGAGTAGTGCAGACTAGAGGGTTTATTGATGTTCCAGGGTGGAATAAAGGCAGGATTTCTCCAGTTTTGCTTTACTCCAAGGCCAAGAAAGGGACTTCTGTTTTAGATTTTAATAGGAAGCTAGGAAGACAAACCTGTAAGGTGGGAATATGAAAGAGGATCATTTCCTTGGATGAGAGGTCATTATTTATTACCTTGCATATGAACATTGTAAATTAGTAGTCTGAATTTTTTTATTTACATTTTAAAGAAATGAATATGAACCTTAATATATATTACATATATATAATTGCTGATTTATAAATTACATACATAAACTGCTTTCCCAATAAATTCATATATCATATAATTTACACAAAATAAGATAAGAACTATGATTACTGGTATTTTGTACTTTTAGGTGACTGAAATCATCAAAGTCAGCAACTTAGATTTCTCCAGATCACTAAGAAGCAGAGTATCTTGCCCAAGGTTGAATTAGAGACAAAATCTGAAACCAAGGCTTCCTAGTAGCTCCCTAAGTTCCATGACAGTTCACATCTTTGTGGTAAAAGTTATAAGTTAAAAATGAATGACATAGTGATGACATAGTTATTGATCCTCCAGTTATTAAAAAATCACTGAAATTTATTGCATAGGAGAATGGCATGTTTGTTTGGGAAACTGATTAGTTGTGTGGAGGGATGGTGGTGAAGCAAAGTTCAAGGTGAAAGATAAGAAGAAAACTGTACAAATCTAAGGGATTGGAAGGATGGTGGTAATCTTTAGCAAAATGGGGAGGTTTGGAAGATAAATAAGGTTAGATAGAATAAATATATCTTAGATACAAATCACAATATATCAAGGCTTGCTCATCCTTTTTGCTCATTCTTTCACACCAAAAATGGATGATTATACTTATTAGCCACAATATTTAATAGCCATTTCTTTCAAGAACAAAGCCTACTCTCAGACTGGCATGTGCTATAGCAGGACAGAAGTTGAGGCTGTAGTTTTCCCAATGGCATCTGTAGTTAACTTTATGTTATAATCCCCTCAGAGATGTACAAAGTTCAGATGTTATGAGGTTGGCAGATTGGGTAGCAGATGGAAGAACTGATATATTGAGAGATAACATGGAGTTTCTTTGAATAAGGCCTAATATAGTATTTTCATTTGTCTGTTTTGTTTTGTTTTGCTTAAATTGAATACTAGGTAGGATATAGTTAGGTTCTCTACCTTTGTTTAATTACAAACCCCTTAGAGTTAGCCCTTTGCTCCACAAAATAACAATTGACTATCAGCAGTCCCTGGCCCCAGTTTTGGAGAACACTACAATTAAAAATCAATGGCCAAGTGAGTAATCACTATAGATACATCATCTTTTTTTGAAAAGAGATCATGGTACTCTATTGCAGAGTCAGATCCCCACTCCATTACAATGCACATTGTCTGTCAAGAGATGACAGCTGGCACAGTGTGGGACATAAAATAAAATAAAACAGAAGAAATATTTAAGTTCTCATGCTAGATAGAATTATCCATCCTGTCCACTCTTATTGTTCCAGGTCCTGTCACCCAAAAGGCTTTATCATATATGGCAGAGATAAATCTACATGTAGTACAGATGGTTTACATTAGAGATAAACTCTTTTCCTCTTACCTTTGGCCTTGCTTTTTTTTTTTTTTTTTTTTTAACTTTAATTTTTGTTGTTGTTCTTCATGGGGGTGGTGGTAGTGGTGGATGTGGTGGAGGTGGAAGTAGTTCCTTTTAAAGTTTCTAACATAATTCTTCTTTGTGATCTAGTGAATGGAATGCTAAATTTAGGACTCAAGAAAATTTTATTTCGAATCTTTCTTCATATATTTCTTTCTTTCTTTTTTTTTTTTTTTTTTTAATGCTGAGGCAATTGGGGTTAAGTGACTTGCCCAGGGTCACACAGCTAGGAAGTGTTAAGTGTCTGAGGCTAGATTTGAACTCAGGTACTCCTGACTTCCGGGCTGGTGCTCTATCCACTGCACCAACTAGCTGCCCCTTTCTTCATATATTTCAATTATGTGACTTTAGACAAGTCACTTAACCTCTCCCCAAAGTAATTTCCTACTCTGTAAAATGAGAATATCATCCCATACTTTAAGATTTGGTTGTGCAAATTGAGTAACACTTAGAAAACTTTAATAATGCTATGTAGATATTAGCTAATTTTATCATTACACTTTGCTACACTTTATGACTCTATCAAACATTCAATTTACTTTTATCAGATAGAAAGCTTGGCAGAAATATGACCTACATTTTGAGGACAGAAAGGAAAATACTGAAATCTTGATTGTCAACTCCAAAGATTCATTTGAGCCAAAGTGATATTCACAGTGAGGAAATTGTGGTATTTGTTTTTCTTCTTCATGTTATTAATTCCTATTTGCTCAAAAATTTGAAAACACAGAACAACATAAATTGAGTCTTTGGTGGAGGAAAGATAATAAAATCCTCTTTTGACTTATAATCATGCAACTTGTGATGCCACTTGGCAGGACAACATCATGTTCACACCATCTTGGGAATATCTTCTATGAATTTCAAAGGCTTTGAGCTGAATTTTTCCCAGATTCAATTTCTGCTTAGCTATGATTCCGATTTAAAGACTTATGGCAGGGAACTTTCCAATTTTAACATATTCCTTGTATTTATGTTTATTGGTTAGCCTCTGTTACAGACTATTCCAAATTCACTGAGAAACCACATTCAGTTAGTTATGCAGAAAGATGCCTACTAACCCTTCAATCTATTATTATTCTGAATTGAGATTGATTCCTGCTTGAAATGAAATCCTTCTGGCACTCATCATCTATATGCCAGTGCTATCTAATACTTAGCACTTAAAAAGCATCAAGTAGACCCAGGCTTCTCTTTTATCTGATGGCAAACAGAGTTTATGGATAATTTTAGTTATAATTTAAAAACTATTCTTTTATTCCAACTGGATTTTTTTCCCTTGAGATTTTTAACTCATTTCTTTTCATCCTTGAGCAATATTATATATGTGTGTATATATATATGTGTGTGTGTGTGTATACATATACATATACATATATATATATATATATATATATCACAATGAACCTTTGAGATTGCTTTCAATAAGACAGTATGGTATATTAGAGAAAATACTGTATTGGGAACTAGAAATAACTGAGTTTGACTTATAGCTAGACCAGACTGAATGATCCTGATCAAATCATATCCTTCATGAAACCCAGTTGTTGTTTTTTTCTTGTGAGATGAGCTAAATTAGATGACTTCTAAGGCAATTATAATAGCATATTTAAGTACTAAAACATTATTTTTGAAGTAAGAAATTAGTAAAAAAATTAAAATGGGAAGATTTATATAAACTGATACCTACTGAAGCAAATAGAACCAAGTTAATAATATTCAAACTAATTATAATAATCTGAAAACTGAAATTTGGATACTAAGGATAAAGTATTTGATTTATGCCTCTTTCCTTTGAGCAAAATATTTAAATTTAGAAGTCATGGTTTCAGTTTCTGATTTCACTACTCACTACTGTAATTGCCTATTTCAATAGCTTTTTTGTCTGACCTCATTATTCTTGATTTCTTTTTGATTAGCATTTAACATTATTGACCATAACTCTTCCTAGATACTCCCATTTTTGTTGATTTCCACAATGTTGAGCTTTCCTGATTTGCTTTTCACATATCTGGTCACTCAATCTCATTTTAAAAGATCATATATTATGCCCCACTTTTTATCTTTGGGTGTAAGTTGGTGCTTTGTATGTGTTCCCCTTTTCTTTCTTTTTCTATCTTATATTTTCATGATTTGCTATCAGTTCCCATTGATTCAACTACCAACAATATATAGAGGATTAGCAGATTTACATGTCTAGTCTTAATGTCTCCATTGAACCAACTTAATATTGATCATCTTCAAATGTATATCTTATAGCAAAAGCAATATGTATAATACAGAGCCCATTATTTCTCCCTCCTTTATGCCCAAATCATTATTTCTTCCTAATTTGTCAATTTATATCGAGGGCATTATCATCCTTCTGGTTATCCAGATTTTTAATAGTCATTCTTGACTATTTCTGTTCTCTTAACCACTCATTCTCAATAAGATGTCAAATTTGTTTATTCTTATTATATAACCTATCACATCTTCCCTACTATCTACACAATATGTACACCCTAATTCATTCCTTTCTCACAAATGCTAATTACAATAGCCACTTTGTCTATCCCCTAATTAAAAACTTTATTTTTGCTTTGAAAATAGAACACTAACTCCATTTATGGCCTTTGAAAGCCTTCTCAATCTGAATCCTGATTATGTTTCCCAATTTTAGTCACTAGGTTTCAAAATGACTTACTATAACCAATAATATGAAATTCCATCTCTCAAGAATTGTATTCCCTCCTCATGTCCATCTCAAAGAAATTCTTTCAAAGCTTAACTCAAATATCTTCTCTTCTCTTTTCTTGGCTCCTTTTCCCATCCAATTCCAAAAATTATTTTGTGTTTCTTTTAAGTTTATTTTCTGCATACATGCTTTTTCTATGGCATTTACTCAAGCTTAGGGATTGTTTTGATTTTATATTTGTGGCCACAGCATTCAGTAGTGCTGAACATATAGAAGAACATTTAATATGTTTAGAAATAAGTGAATTTCTTTATGACCTTGGACAAGTGGATTCATCTTTCTGGGACTCAGTTTTCTCATGTGTAATATCTGGAAATTAGAATAAATAACCTCAAAGTTTTCTGTCTGTTTTAAATTTATAAACCTATCTTCTTATCTGATAGAAAATTAGTGTACTCTGTATTTGTGATGTCCCTACACTATCAGATTTAATTTGATGGTTTTACTTATATCCTGTTAGAAAAGAGACTTCAAAGTCATGTTGAAAGGATGCTATATTTTAGAATGACATATTAAATTCAAAAGACATTAGCAAAAAGTTATATAAAAAGTTTAAAACTAAAAGCAGAAAGATAGAAAATTCAGATTAAGAATTGCTATTCTATGACATGCTGAATACGGTCCAAATTAGGATAATTCCTGGTATTTATCCAGGAAGAATTAGATTTACTAAAAATATCAAGACAAATACTACCAATATGTGTTTTGTTTTCTTTGCTGAAGAAACTCCTTATTTGTTATCTATTTTATATCATTATTTTTATGATAAAAGTCATAAATATTGGACAATCATTGGGATTTGAATGAATTCATCTACATAAAATTTGTACTTTTTAGGAAAAGTTGGCACAATTTAAAATAGTTAGATAAATACAACTACATATTTTGTATATGTATATATACATATACAATTTTATAAATTTGTGTTTTTGATCCTCACAATTGTCCTTTATAATCTGATCTTTAGAGTTTGTAAACAAAGAAAACAAACACTATGTTTTGCACTTATTTTGCATCTTAGCATTGATTTACTCTCCCCGACCCCATACTTTCCTGAGAATAAGAGAGTCTAGTGCTTACATTGCATAGATTTAAGTCTCATCTAGAACTACCACATGTCCTCAGGGTTCACACAAGAAACGTATGGTAAATTTAAAATAGTTGAAGTGTTCTTGGTTCCCAGTTAGTGATTGGATCATTTTTCTAGGGTACTGAGGTCGCAAGAGTATAGTGAAATTCCAGTTTAGGAAAGCAGCAGTTATGATTATAAAATCTAGAAAGGCCAAGGGACTATGTGGAGTCCCCTCCACATAGAGAAAAGAGAAAATAAATAGCACACTAGTAATACTTTTTGGGGGATCAATGGATTTTTCTCATCATTCTGAAAAACAATTTTGTTTCCTTAGAAAATCACTAACATATCCTTGGCTTGAAATCATATTTCTAGGCAAATTCTGTAAAGAAAGACAAAGCTTAAAAGAAAGGTCTCATATGTACCAAAATATTTACAGCATCAATTTTGTCACAGTAAAGAACTTGAAACAATGGAGATATCCATTGACTATGTAAATGTATAAATTGGGAGCAAGGTATGTTCATGGGAGACTAGTACCTCGGGGGGGGGGGGGGGGGGGGGGGGGAGGGGAGGGAGAGATGCTGCTGAGCCTTTTTCATGACTGCTTTTCACCTTTGGTGTTTGCTACATCCACATTACTTTCACCTATGGCTTCAAGAAACTGTAGAATGCCTGGTGGCCACACTCTGGTAAACTGTTTAGGTAGGACTAAACCAAGTTGAGGATAACCATGGGTGATTCAACCCTATCATGAGTTAGGGAGTATCTACCTACAACATGTAAAGACCTCCCCTGGTGGAATTAGTAAATGTGAACAATTTGTACCAAGAGCCATGAAGGCAGGTGAAGCAGGTGCTACGGAGTGCTTAGGGCTTGGCAAGACATCAAAAATGTCATACACTGTATCTTGAGTTATTAGCAGTTATCCTGACTCTGTCCTGCCACTGGACAGTCATAATTCTGGAAGAGAGAGTCAGACTGACAACTTCATGCAACTCTGCCTCACTTAAATCCAACTCAGGCATGAATCAAAAGGCATCATCATATCATTTAACCACTTCTACCAATCTCAAAATCCTGTGGCAATAAGTAATTGATGAAGTAGCAAGTGTTTATACAATGGGAGATGTAGTCACAACCCTATATACATGTCCTAGACCATAGGGTCATCTTCTCACTGGAAGCAGTGGGATTCAACAAGCCCTTGGGTATTTGAGCAGCTTGCAAGGATTGCACTGCTCACCTCCAGAGTTTACTTCCAAGTTTAAGAAAGGGACTGGAAAATGGTCCCTAAAAATTGTCTTCTTACCCAACCCTGGCCTTAACCACAACAGGCAGGTATCCTACCTTACTGTTGAAACACTAAAAAATGTACAAAAACTTCTGCAAACTTGAGTCAACTCACCATCAGTACATGAAATATGCACACACTTATGGACAACAAAAAAAAAAAATCCAGATCTGAGAGATGAACACCTCTTGTTGTGTGAGAACTTAACAGGTATTGCATCCAAATGACAGCGAAGTGTAAAACAAAAGGAGACAAAAGAACAGCTTATTTAAATCAGAGCTGGCTACACATTTTTCTAGAATGGCCATAACGAAGAAAAGCACCATTAAGCAGGTGTGAGTTTTACAGTCAAAACTAATCTAGCAAATCAGTTCATATGACACCCCACAGGAGAGAACAGTTATAGGAAGAAATAGATAGCAAAACTATTCTAGTGGGAGACCTAAACCTTCCCCTGTCAGAATCAGATAAATCTAATCACAAAGTAAATAAGAAAGAAACTGGGAATGTTAATAGGATCCTAGAAAACTTAGACATAATAGACATCTGGAAAAAATTAAATAGGGACAGAAAGAAAGCAGTACATGTCACTTACAAAGAAATTAACCATGAATTAGGGCACAAATAGCTCACAATCAAATGCAAAAAGGCAAAAATAATAAACGCTTCCTTTTCAGACCACAATGCAATAAAAATTATATTCAATAAAGGGCCAGGAAAATACATACTAAGAACCAATTGGAAATGAATTCTAAAGCACAAGTGGATCAAGCAGAAATCATAGAAACAATCCATAATTTCATCCAAAAAAATGACAATAATGAGACAACATACCAAAACCTATGGGATACAACCAAAACATTTCTTAGGGAAATGTTATATCTCTAAATAGCTACATAAATAAAATAAAGAAAGAAAACATCAATGAATTAGACATGCAACTAAAAAAGACTAGCAAAACCAATTAAAACCTCCCAAGTTAAATATGAAATTAGAAATTTTGAAACTCAAAGGAGAAATTAATAAAATAAAAACTAAGAAAACTATTGAACTAATAAATAAAACTAAAAATTAGTTTTATGAAAAACCTAACAAAATAGATAAACCTTTGCTAATTTGATCAGAAAAAGGAAAGAAAAAACCAAATCACCAGCATCAGAAATGAAAGGGGTGAATTTATCACCAATGAAAACATAATTAAAGCAATAATTAAGAGCTATTTTGTCCAATTCTGAGGCAGGAAATCTTGACAATTTAACTGAAATTGATGAACATTTGCAAAAATATAAATTACATAGGTTAACAGAAGAAGAAATAATATATTTAAATCGTTCCATTTTAGAAAAAAAAAAGAAATTGAACCAGTCATTAAGAAACACCCTAAGAAGAAATCTTAGATGGATTCAAAAATGAATTCTGCTTCACATTTAAAGAATAATTAATTGCAATACTATGTAAACTATTTGGAAAAATAAATAAAGATGGAGTACTGCCAAAGTCTTTTGTGACACAACTATGGCACTAATATCTAAACAAGGAAGAGCCAAAACAGAGAAAGAAAATTACAGACCAATTTCCTTAATGAATATTGATGCAGAAATTTTAAATAAAACATTAGCAAAGAGATTATAGCAATTTATTACAGGATAATACATTATGACCAAGTGGGATTTATACCAGGAATGCAGAGCTGGCTCAATATCAGGAAAATTATTACCATAATGAACCATATCAATAACAAAACCAACAGAAATAATTTGATAATCTTAATAGATGCCGAAAAAGCTTTTGACAAAAATACTGCGTCAATAATCAATTATTAAAAACACAAGAGCATAGGGATAAAAGAAGCTTTCCTGGGGGGCGGAGCCAAGAGGGGAAAAACATGCGACTTTCTAAGCCTTTCTCTTACCCTCACAATATTATATCATCAAAATAGTCTTGATCAAAATTTGTGGGATAAAGAACAACCCACCGTCAAAGAAAATCTGCAGTCTCGCCAAAAAAGGTTGGTTCTGGGGCCAGGGGGGAGATCGGCACAGACTGGGAGAGAAATTAGGTTCCGAGGAGAGTCTCAAACCCAGGGTGAAGGCACAGATCTCAGCACAAACATGCAGCCCCAACCCGCAGTACCGGCTTTTCCTTGGGGCAGTTGTGATCCTGCACGGCACGAGGACGCAGCCCGGGTTAGCCCCCAATCTGCGCAGGGGGAGCTCGGTTGGGGCCAAGAGCTTTTCCAGGGCTGATTTGATTGGGCAGAGACATAGAGTTCCGGGCGGTTGGGTCTGTGCTCACCCAAACTCACAGTCCCACAAGAGGCCGGCCTGGGGCAGTGACACTTTCACCACTTAGCCAGCCTAGGGCACCCATAACCACCACCCCTATAAGCAGTTTGAAGCTCAGCCAGTGCTGAATCCACTCCTGTTAAAAAACCCACCCAGAGCACTATACCTGGAGGCGGAAACGGTTTACATCTTTCCCTGCTTCAGAGGAAGCTGGTAACCCCTCCAGGAGACCCACCAAAGGCTTTAAAATATGAATAAAAAGATGAAAAAGAACAATGACAGCTTTAAGAAAAAAGAAGAAACCTGAAGAGACCCAAACAGCAAAAATGCATCGACTGTCCTCCTTACATAATGTTTCAAGAAGAGACCAAAAAGTCTCAAAAGAGTTAGAAGAAAATGGGGAAAGGAAAGAGAAGCCTTACAAGAGAGCAACAACTTCCTGAAATACGAGTTGAAAAAAAGAATTTTACTGTGATCCGAATTGAAAAGACAAAGAAACGAAGAAAGTAGGATTTGGAATTGAAAAAGAAAATTCACTAAAAAAAATTAGTGAAATGGAAAAATTCCAGACCAAAACAATCCATTCAAAAACTCAATTGGAATATACAGAAAGAAGAAAAAAGCATTGAAGAAAGAATTTTTAAAATTAGAATAACAAATTGAAACTAATGATTCATTGAGACAGCAAGAATCGTCAACAAAACAAAAAGACAAACTGAAAACCACGAATTATCTATTGAAAACGAAGACTTGGAAAATAGATCTAGGAGAGATAATCTGAGGATTATTGACTTCTGAAAACATGATGAAAAAAAAGAGCCTAGATATTTTTACAAGAAACATCAAAGAGAACTGCCCAGATGTTAGAATCAGAAGGTAAAATAGGCATTGAAAGAATTCATCGAACACCTTCTGAAAGAAACCCAAAATAAAAACCCCCCGGAAATTGTAAAAATTTGCATAAGATTAAGGAAAAATTTTACAAGCAGCCAAAAACATTTAAATACGAGGTGCCAAAAAGGATCACCCAAGACTGGCTGCCTACATTAAAGGAAAGAAGGCCTGGAATATGATATTCCGAAAGGCACAAGAACTTGAGATGCAGCCAAGAATAAACCACCATTGTGAGCATTTTCTTCCAGGGAAGAAGATGGAATTTAATGAAACAAATGAATTCCATTTGTTTCTGAAGAAAAACCAGAACTAAAAAAAATTTGATCCCAAGAATAGAACTCAAGAGATGCAGAAAAGGAAAAATAACCTTTGAGAATTGTATTTTGTTGGATATACAAAAAGAATACATGTAAATTTGACGTACGATATAAATAAAAAAGGAAGTAGAAGGGAAAAGGGATGGCAGAAAAGGTGGGAAGGAGGGATAAAAAGGGAAACCACATCCCACAAAGAGGCTAAGGAAACTTATCAATCTGAGGGAATTTAGAGAGGGGAGGAAATTGTGGAATCTTACCCACGAGGGCCCAAAGAAAAATAATTGACATTTGTTTTGAGAAAATTCTCTCGCCTCATTAAAAACGGGGAGAGGAAAAGGGAAAAGAAAAAGAGAATAAGGGAAGGGGGGAAAGACTCAAAGAGGGGAGGGAGGGATTTAAAGAGGATAAGACGTGATACAAGAGGAAAAGTTTTGGGGGGGAAGAGGGTTTGGAAAGAATAAGAAAGCACAACGGGGTTAAGGATGGCAGGAAAACAGATTTAGTAATCAACCCAAAATGTAATGGGATGAACTCCCCAAAAGAGGAGGCAGATAGCAGACTGGATCAAAAGTCAGAACCCTACAATATGTTGTTTACAAGAAACACATTTAAACAGGGGGATGCCTATAGAAAAAAGTAAAAAAGGCTGGAGCAAAATCTAAGCCAGGGAAGTCAAAAAAGAGGGAGCCATCCTTATCTCAATCAAGAAAAGAAAAAATTGATCTAATTAAAAGAGAAAGGAAGGTAATACATCCGCTAAAGGGAGATAAACAACGAAGCAATATCAGTATTAAAATATATGCACCCGGGTTTCCCAACTTCCTAAAGGAGAAGGAGAGTTGCAAGAAGAAACGCAACAAAACTGTAATAGTAGGAGATCTCAACCTTGCACTCTCAGAATTAGACAAACAAACCACAAAACAAATAAAAGAAATTAAAGAAGAAATAGAATATTAAAAATTAGGTATGATGGATCTTTTGGAGAAAATTGAATGGAGATGAAGGGAATATACTTTCCTGCAGTTCATGGAACCTATTCAAAATTGACCATATTTAGGACATAAAGACCCTAATTAAATGCAAGAAAGAAATAGAAAGCTTTTTTCAGATCATGATGCAATAAAACTACATTCAACAAAAAGTTAGGGGGAAAAGACCAAAAGTAATTGGAAACTAAAAACTTATCTTAAAGAATGATTGAAGAAAATTATAGATACAATTAATAATTTATAAGATAATAAATGATGGAATCAACCAAAATTTGGATGCAGCCAAAGGGTAATAAGAGGAATTTTATTCCTTGAGGCTTATTAATAAAAAGAGAAAGAAAGATTAAAATTTTGAACAAAAAAGACCAAATTAAAAACCCCCAACAAATACTAAATTGGAAATTTAAATTAAAAGGAAATTAAAAATATTGAAAGAAAAACATTGAGCTAATTAATAAAACAAGAGTTGGTCTTATGAAAAGCCAATAAAATAGAAAGCCTTTTTAAATCTGATTAGAAAAGGAGGAGGAAAATGAAATTATAGTCTTAAAATGAGAAGGGAGAACTTTCCACCAATGAAGAGGAAATTAGAGAAAAATAAGGAGTTATTTTGCTCAACTTTATGCCAATAAAATTTTGATAACCAATGAAATGGATGACACCCCAAAATACAGACTCCCAGATTAAAGAGGGAAGAAGTAATTTTTTATCCCATTTCAGAAAAAGAAAAGAACAGGCATAAACAACCCTAAGAAAAACCCCAGGACCGATGGATTTACATGGAATTTTTACCAAACATTTAAAGAACAATTCCCCAATGCTTATAAAAATTATTTGATAAAAATAGGGAATGAAGGAGTCCTCCAAATTCTTCTATGAACAGACATTATGATACCTAAACCAGGTAGGCTGAAAAAAGAAAGAAAATTATAGAAATCTCCCCAGAATATTATTAAAAACTTAAAAAGATATTAGCAAAAAGACTCAGAAAATCATCTCCAAGATAATACACCATGATCAAAGGATTTTCCGGAATGCAGAGTTTTAATATTAGAAAACATCAAATAATTCCATGTTAATAACCAAATTAAAAAACCATATGATCTCCTAGATGCAGAAAAGCATTTGATAAAATCCAACATCCATTCCTATTAAAAAAACACTTGAGAGTATAGAAAAATGGACTTTTCCCTTAAAATAATAGCAGCATCTATTTAAAACCATCAGTAACATCAATGTAATGGAGACAAACTGCAACCATTCCAATAAGATCTGAGGAAAAGGGGTTCCAATCACCGTTACTATTTTATTGATAGAAACGCTATATAGCAATAAGAGCTGAGAAAGAGATTAAAGGAATAAGAATAGGTGAGGAAGCCAAATTATCACTTTTGCCGATGACATGATGGTATACTTAGAGAAAAAGATTCCAAAAAATTAGAAATAATCCACAACTTTAGCAAAGTTGTGGTTAAAAAAAACCCACATAAGTCATCAATTTTAAATCACTAAAAAATCCAACAGCAGAGTTACAAAGAGAAATTCCATTTAAAGTAACTACTGAAATATAAAATATTTAGGAATCCATCTGCCAAGGGAAAATCAGAAACTTTATGAGCAAAATTACAGACCACTTTTCACACAAATTAAGTCTGATCTAACCAAATTAAAATATTAAATGCCTTTTGGATAGGGCGAAAAAAAAAGATGAAAATTACCTAAACTAATCATTTATTTAGGCAACCAACAGATCCCAAAAACTATTTTAAATGACCTAGAAAAAATAACAACAACGTTCATATGGAAAACAAAATAAGAATTTCAAGGGAATTAATAAAAAAATCAAATGATGGTGGCTTAGCTTACCAGATCTAAAATTAATTATAAGAGCAGTTACCAAAACATTTGGTATTGGCTAAGGAAAGATTAGTTGATCGTGGAATAGATTGGTTCAAGGGATAAAACAGTCACCAAATATAGCAACCTAGTTTTTGGAAAAACCCAAAGATCCCAGCTTTTGGATAAGAACTACTGTTTGATAAAAATTGCTGGAAAAATTGAAACAAATCAGAAACTTGATCCAACTTAATGCCGAACCAAGATAAGGTCAAAATGGGTTCATGACCTAGGCATAAAGAATGAAATTATTAATAAATTGAGGAACATAGGATAGTTTACCCCGACCTGTGGAAGGGGAAGGTTTTATGACCAAAGAGAACTAAGATCATTACTGATCACAAAATAGAAAAATTTGATTATACCAAACTGAAAAGTTTTTTGACAAACAAAACAATGCAGACAAGATTAGAAAAGCACAACGGGAAAATATTTTTACAGTCAAAGGTTCTGATAAAGGCCCATTTAAAAATTAGAGAATTAACTCAATTTATAAAAAAATCCCAAATTCTCCAATTGAAATTTGGTCAAAGGATATGAAAAAACTCAGATGAAGAAATTGAAACATTTCTATATATGAAAAGATGCCCAAGTCAAATTAATCAGAGAAATGCAAATTAAGACAACCTAAGATACCACTACAACCTGTCAGATTGGCTAAGATGACAGGAAAAAATAATGATGATTGTTGGAGGGGATGGGAAACAATTGATTCATTTTGGGGAGTTGTGAATGAATCCAACCATTTTGGAGAGAGTTTGAACTATGCTCAAAAGTTATCAAACTGTGCATATCCTTTGATCCAGGTGTTACTACTGGGATTATATCCCAAAGAGAATAAAGAAGGAAAGGGACCTGTATGTGCACGAATGTTTGTTGGGCCTTTTGTAGTGGTTAGAAAGTGGAAACTGAAGGATGTCCATCAGTTGAGAATGGCTGAATAAATTGGTATAGAAAATTATGGAATATTACTTTTAAGAAAATGACCAACAGGATGATTTCAGAAAGGCCTGGAGAGACACGAACTGGTGAGGAAATGAGCAGGACCAGGAGATCATTATATACTTAACCAATACTAGATGATGACCAGTTTGATGGATCAGGGCCACCTCAGCAACGGATCAACCAAACTTTCTAATGGGAGCAGTAATGAACTGAACTATTATACCCAGAAAAAGAACTCTGGGAGATGACTAAACCATTAATTGAATTCCCAATCCCTATATTTATACGCATTTTTATTTTTCACAAGCTAATTGTACAATAATTCAAGTCTGATTCTTTTGACAGCAAAAATAATGTTTTTAGTATACTTATTGTGTATCTAAGTTATATTTTAATATATTTAACATCTACTGGTCATCCTGCCTTTAGGGAGGGGGGAAGAGGTGAAAATTGAACAAGAGGTTTGGCAATTGTTAATGCTGTAAAGTTACCCATGTATATATCCTGTAAATAAAAGGCTATTAAAAAAAAAAAAAAAAGAAGCTTTCCTTAAAAAAAAATGGTATCTATCTAAAACTTACAGCAAGCATTATTTGTAATGGAGAGAAGCGGAATATATTCCCAATAAAATCAGGGGCAAAATAAGGATGTCCCATTATCACCACTAATATTTAACATTGTACTAGAAATGTTGACTTTATTAATAAGAAAAGAAAAATAAATGAAAGGAACTAGAATAAGCAATGAAGAAATAAAACTGTAACTCTTTGTAGTTGATATGATATGATGATGCATGGGCAATTTTATAGCATTGACAATTGCCAAACCTTTTGTTCCAATTTTTCATCTCCCTCTCTCCACCCACTCCCCCAGATGGCACATTGACTAATACATGCTAAATATGTTAAAGTATAAATTAAATACAAAATAAGTATACATGTCCAAATAGTTATTTTGCTGTACAAAAAGAATCAGACTCTGAAATAGTGTACAATTAGCCTGTGAAGGAAATCAAAAATGCAGGTGGACAAAAATAAAGGGATTGGGAATTCTATGTAATGGTTCTTAGTCATCTCCCAGAGTTCTTTTGCTTGGTGTAGTTGGTTCAATTAATTCCTGCTCCATTGAAACTAATTTCATTCAGAGATGATGATACATTTAAAGCATCCTAGCAAATAATACAAAAACCTATTGGAAATAATTCACAGGCTTAGCAAAAGTGCAGGATATAAAGTAAAAACACACAAGTCATCAGCATTTCTCTATATTACTAACCCATTAGCAAGAGATAGAAAGAAAAATTCCATTGAAAATTATTATTGACAAAATCAAATATTTGGGCATCTACTTACCAAAACAAACCCCCAAACTGTATGAACCTAATTACAAGACACTTCTCACACAAATAAAATCAGATCCAAACAACTGGAAAAATATCAATTGTTCATGGCTAAGACAAGCTAATATAAATAAATGACCATTCTATCAAAATTAATCTACTTGTTCAGTGCCATATGAATCGAATTACCAAACTATTATTTTATAGAAAAATAAAATAATTATAAAATTCATCTAGAAGAGCAAAAAGTCAAGAACATCAAGGGAATTAATGGGAAAAAAAAAAGATAGCTGTTTAGCAGTCCTAAACTTACAACTATATTATAAAGCAGCAGTCATTAAAATCATTTGGTACTGACTTTTGTTACTTAAAATAACCACCTTAATCAGGTGAAAGCACCTTTGTTGAATCATATACTTTATATAAACTTTATATAAAACAGCAAGATAGATCAGAGGCCATCACTCAAATTCAATATTAAAAGCAGTTTCAGTAAAACAAGCCCCTAAGGAAAAAGAGGACAAATATTTTCATCTCTTTCCAAATAAGACTAGAGGATGAAATTGTGAATTTTGGAAATTTGAAAATTTTGAATTTCCCATGGGCATCCCAATAATGTACTCAGAAGAGCAGTGCCTAAATACATTTTTTGCATGACAAGACAAAAATATGCAAAACATCCTGAAAAATGTAGAAGGAAAACAACAGAAATTTATATCACAATTGTAGGGAGTATGATGAAGCCTAGAAAAGGAGAAAAGACTTTCAACCTATTAGGAACTATCATTTATCCTCTGCAGCATTGTTTTCCAAGCTTTCCTCTCTTAGCACTTTCCTCTGAATTCTAAGTAATTTTGGGGTGGTGTTGGTGTGGAATAAGGGAGACAAGAGGGAATAGTTGTATTAATTTTATCTGTTTTACGAAGTGAATTATGTCTGGCTTGTTAGTTAATGTATTCTGAAAATTCAGTAGGGTAACTACATTAGTGAGGCAAATGAAAAGTAAAATTACAGAAAAACTTCACCTCCATATTTCCTTCTTTAGGTTTAATATTGGAATCCTTGGGGAGATGTAGCTAGATTATTCAGTCTCTAATCTGATTGCCAGTTGAATAATCTTGTTGTTTGGAAAACTCTAATGGAATGGGAGAGGAGAGGTTAATACAAATTGAAGGTCTATAGAGCCATTGTGCTGACCTCTTTGTTGTATGCTTGTGAAACCTGGACAATTTACCAGTGCCATGCAAAGAAACTGAATCACGTCCTTTTCAATTGTTTTAGGAAGATTCTGAAAATCACTTGACAGAATAAGATATCAGACATTGAGGTCCTTTCTCAAATTAAACTGCCAATTCTACTGTAGAGAGCACATCTCTGTTGGGCTGGCCACATTGTTCAAATGCTAGATGTATCTTGCCAAAAAGATTATTTTATGGAGAACTCACACAGGGCAAGTATTCACAAAATGACCAGGGAAAGTGATACAAGGATACTCTCAAGGTCTCTCTTAAAAACTTTAGAATTGATTGTGAAATGGGAGACACTGGCAAATGACTTTTCAGCATGGTATGCCTCATCAGAGAAAGTACTGTGCTTTATGAGTAAAGAAGAATTAAATTCACTCAGAAGAAACATGAAATGTGCAGAGTTAGAGTCCATCCCAACTATTCATAGGAACTATTGTAATGCTGGAGAAACTGAGCCAGACAGTGATTAGAGATCAATTTAATAGTTTATTAAATAGAGAGATATACTGGGACCAAATGGATCCATGTGGTCCCAGGGCTGGATGAGACTATCATCTCAAAGAATCCATCACTGAGTATTAGACAGCAAAATTTTTTATAGAATAACAAGAACAATGACATACTGGGGGAGGTACTGGATGGGGGTAACGTAATGGGGGGAGGCACCTAGGATGACACAATGGAGGGAGGTACTGGAGAGGTTACTGATGTTCTAATAATGTCTAAAATGGATAGACTTTTATCCTGTCAAACATTAAGAAGGAATGATTATAGCCTAAAGATATAAAATCTTTATCCCATCAACATTAAGAGGGAAAGGTCATAATCTGAGGCAGAGTAACTAAATAAGACAATGGAGAAACTGGGTCAGGACATTAAAAGGGAACTGTGGCATAACACTATGAACTCCGATTTGTGTTAGAGAATTCTGAGCTCATATTCACCTGATAAGTCACTGTAACTTGACTCTTACATAGAGATGTCATTTTGGTCCTCTGAGATTGAAGGACAACTAAAAAAGCAACCTAGAACCTGGGCTAAAATTAATTTAAAAAAATAATATTACTAACTCTAATAAGTGACATTTTTGCAACATTTTATAATTTACTTAGGGGAGACCTTTAAAAGGAAAATCATTGGGTGGAAAAATGAGAACGTTCAGAAAATTGTCTTGATGAGTTTTGATGGCACTACTGTAGCCTGTAGATAGGCTTCAGAGGCAATTTCACATTCAAAAGCAATACCCTTGAAGATCTTAGAAGAATGTTGGCTGGTGTATTTTTGATATGTCAGTGCTCTCTTGAGTGATAAGGAGAACAAAGACTTTGTACTACTACTTGAGTCTGAATTCGGAAATAATGATTAATTTCTAGAACGTAATAGAACACTTCTTCTTTAGTCTCTAATGGAAAGAAATCAAATGAGTCATTATAGATAACCTGTAAATGTGACAAATGTCAACTTTTACATTATAGGCTATTGATATTGAAAGTTTGTAAATTTGATTACTCTTTTACCTTTTTTTCTTTAAAATTCTAGCTGTGATACAGAAGCAACTTTCAATACCATCTATTTAAATCTACAAGGGAACATATAATTCCTGTTGAATGTATCTGACAAGTGGTTAACAACCTCCCTTTTGGTCATCTCCCTTGATGGACAATATACTGTCACCTGATATAATCCATTTTACTTTCAAATAGCTCTAATTGTTGTAATGCTTATGAACTCCTTTTCTCCTCCACCCAAACTTTACATAAACCTACCTCACTTTGAAACCTCAGTCTTGTATTCTTATTCTAATCCTTTGGGCCCATGCAAAATAATCTTTCATTTAAGTGGACATTTGATAAGTTGAAGAAAACTTTTGAATTTTACCCTAAAATCTCTTTTAATTTATAATCACCTTTAGCTCCTTCTATATACATATGTGATGGTATGAAGGCCCTTCACTACTTTAATAATCCCTCTTTGCCTCTTTTCAAGCTTATCAAAATCTTTTCTGAAATGAGTTCTGAGAAATAAATATATAATTCCAAATAGGGTCTAGCCAGGGCCAGATCCTTTTATACTACCACCTGCCTAGACTATTCTCTATGGACTAATTCTGCAACTACCTGGTGGCCTAATTTTAGTAGGTACCTAAATCCCGTGCAAGGAGATGACAAAGCAGATAGTATATTAGATTTGCCTAAAATAGTTTAAGATACATTTTTTAATGTTGATATTGCCATGGAAGTATTAGCTCTTCAAGTAGATATTGTCTTAGAAAGTACACCAATTGATAATATTTTGGAACTTGTACTTATGGAAGATTTCTAGGATTGAAAAGATTGAAAGATATTGGCAGAATATAAATCATGAATTTCTGATCAGAGGGATTGTTCCCCCATCTTTGGAATGTGTAAGCAGTTAATGGGACTGATTGGATAAGTTTTCTCAATTTGAGACTAAGTCACATGATTCCTATTCACAGAGTCTGAAGATGAGTCTTGAATTCTGGGTCCAATAAGGACCTAGGCAATCACATGATCTCTAAAAGGTCAGACCCGAAGTTACAGGAAGTGACAGGAAGTGATGTGACCTGTAGGAAGCAGACACTATTGATGACCATTGGTCAAGGATAATTACATCCTTTTAGTCTATTCAATGTAAAGACTTGGGTCTTTTGCTTTTTAAATCTTGAAAAACACGAAGCTGGTCAGATTCCATGAGCACATGGTGGGAGCTGGGATGGCTCCCGGGTGTGTGTCTGGGCCTTTCCCTGCAGGGACTAAATAAATGCTTTCTCTTTGTACCTGAAGATGTCTCTGATTAGTTAATTTGGCAAAGAGTAGCACCCATCCCACACAGCAGGCACTGAAAAGATCCTGGTATTTGGATTCAATGGAGGGTAATAGGAACAACGATTATTTCAAAAAATTCTCTATGGACTAATTCTGCAACTACCTGGTGGCCTAATTTTAGTAGGTACCTAAATCCTGTGCAAGGAGATGACAAAGCAGATAGTCTCCTTCACTTTTGTAATAACTACTTGTTGTCCTTGGATAAAAGACCTTGCAGTTTTGTCTGAATAGACTTCTTTAACAATTATATAAATTTTAGTCAATTCCTGTTGTTTACAGCCTTTGAAGATCAAGTGTTTTCTTATAATAAATCCTGCCAGTTTCATTTCAAATATTATCCTTTTCTCCCTTGACCAATCTCCCTCCCTCTTTTTTCTTTAATCTATCACTCTGTAATGAAACATTTTATTTGTTTATTCTAAGTGCTACTAATTGTGTATAAATTTATTTACTTCAGGACTTGACCTATTCTAAGCAGTCTAACAAAGTTATGAGAAACTAAGCTGTGATTTTGAATTTGAGGCTACTATGCAGTGAGAGTAACTTTTCTTAACATACTAAACACTTTCTTTGCTTCCAGTTTGGCCTTCTCTCTTTGAGTTAGATTCATGTCCTTCCATCCTTGCATTTCTGGAAACACCTTTATCAAAAATGTCTTAGACTTTTTATTCAGAATTATTCTCCAACCATTTCCTGCTTTACTCTTCTGTGAGACTGGAATGAGGTACTGATATTGTTGGTACTAGAACCAATGTGATTGTTTTTGTAATGATTCAGACAATGATTAGGCAACCTAAATTTACTTTCAGAAATAATGTCCTTTTCCAGTGCTTCTGATTTCAAGAAGGAAGCAACTCTTATTAACTAAGAAACTCTGCTCAAATTTGCCTAGCCCTTCTCTCCAACCCTCCATATTAATTTTTATTGGATGAGAAATGCAATCAGCATGGATAAAAATTTGGGAAATATACAGTTATAGGTGGAGAGCAAGGAACAAAGAGATATCTTGATTCAGAATGAAGCATAGAGATGTGAGTTAGGTAGTGATCTTAATCTAGCTAATCACAAATTATTGGGAGGGACTTTTTGATAGTATTTCCAAGCAAATTTAAGTTGATAAACAGAGTTTAAACATATTTAGTAATAGAAATAAACTTCTCAGTTAAGTACTTGGGAAAAGGTGGTAATCAATTTTGAATTCTTTGTATTATGTTTATATGTGGTCTGCCTTGGTTATTTTCTGTTCAGAGTGAAACACCACCATTTACAATTCTTTATCATTGCTGCCTGAATTATTATGTGGGGGACAATGACATATTTATTTATACAATTTTTTATAATCATATATTATTGATTATTATCAAACTTATAGTACACCAGAACACTCAAATCTCTTTTTTCAGATTAAGTATTCTCAAGCCATAGCACTCTAGTGATCTGGAATTCTACCAACTAGCTATTTCTTAGATATGTCAGTGAAGATTTATTAAGTTTCTCTTTCATGCAACTTTTCAATGATGTATTACTTATTGTGACTTTGAAGTAATTCTGACTTTTGAGTACCAGTTTTTACATGTCTTGCCAAGTTTGCAAGGCTTCAGGAAAGGACAACTACTAAATGTCCATCTGTTGTAGGAAAAACTCATCTATCCTTGTAAGAAGTAGGTCGTTCTCAAAAATCTATGTATCAGGGCATCATTTTCCCTCTATAGCAATTCATTAAACTTTAGCATTATTCTTGCCTCACATTTCCAGAATAAGGGTGAGTATATTTCCCCCTCAGGTTATAGAATTATGTTTGAGGGCTTGGAGATATTTCTCTTCAATGTTATCAAGTCAGTCCTCCATTCTGCACTATTACCTTTATTATCACCTATTAGTGATTAACATCCTAGTTCCATTTAATCAATTATCAACAATTACTTTTTCCAAAGAAATATTCACTTCATAAACATACCAAAATCAGATATAAAAAGCATCTTTCCAAACAATTTAGGGTACAATCTCGCCTAAACCACCCAAGTTCCAACCTTGAGAGTGAACTTAAAGTAGTTTCCATACAGCATTGGTCCCACCAAGTTCATATTCAATTATACAATCTTTGCTGTATCAGACTACTTCATCTATTAATAATCTGGGTTCTGAAAGTTATAGCATAGAGACCTCACTGCTGTACTGAATACTTTGTTCTACAATCTCTTTCTGTATCAATGCATCAATAAATCATTAATTCAATCAATACACATTTAACACACTTACCAAATGTCTAATATATGCCAGGCATTGGTTGGTAAGTTCAGAGATGGGACTTCAACTCATGTTTCCCTAATTCTCTATGCATGGTGCTATATGACTTTTTTATTTTGCTGTGAATAAACTGTAATGGGCTGAGGTTTGAGTTGATGCACTGAGGTCCCAAGTACATGAGGCTAAATAGTAATTGGGCTATACTCTATTAACATACATGATTGGATAAAGAATGGTCCCTGCCCACTCTCCGTGCAAGTCCTGATGTGTTGCATAGGAAATGATGATTTTGGTGGGTGGAGGCAGAGAGAGACAGGAAGAGAAGCTGGGGGAGATTGGGCCTGGGTTCCATACTCCTAGCTGCTGGTCGTGTGGCTGCTGGTCTAGCTAGCTTCTTGACTCAGCTGCACACATTGCTATTGCCGATTATCTTCCACCTCCTATCCTTCTTCACTAAGAATAAAGACTGACGATTTTCCCCTAACCTGAATTCCTGACTCCTGCTGATTTTAAAATACGCGATCTTCACAATAAACCATTTCATGAGGGTCATAAAAGTAAGTTCTAGATGCAAGGTCTTATTCTATGAACAAAGAATTAAGAGATAGATACAACACAACCCCAGCTCTATGACATTTATATACTATTGGATAGAATGGAGTATACAAATAAATGAATAACTGTGACACAAGAAGAAATGAAATTTGACAGAAAAATATAAAATGGAAAGGGATCACTTTCATATGGAGTGTTGAAGGAAAGCTCCACAAAGAAGGTGGTATCTAATCTGGTCAATGAAGGTTAAAAAAAATATTTCACTTTACAGAGATAAAGGTATGGTACATGTTTTAAAGGCATTTCTCTGTCCATATGGGGAAGGAAAGAGGACCAAATAAATGTAAAAGGGGAAACTGTTAGAAATCTTTAATTATTCTCCCTGATTAATCTCCCAACTACAACCAATTTTCATTTAACTGTCAAAGGGATTTTTTTTAAAGTATATATCTTCTTCTTACTCATCTATTCTAAAACTTCAGTGACTCTCAATTGCTTCCAAGATCAAATATAAAGAATTTTGGTTGGGATTTCATAATCTAGCTCCTTATCTTTCCAGTCTTTTTTACATTTTATTTTTCTCCATGAATTCTTTGATCCAGTTATGTGGATATACTTGCCATCCCTCATACATGACAGTTCATCTCTGATTTTATGCCTTTGCATTGACCATATCTATAGAATGATCTTCCTCCTCAATTTTTAGTTTAATTCTACTCTCTGTAGGAAGAAGCCTTTCCTTTTTAGAATATCTTCCTTCCACTCTGTATACATTTTGTTTGTATGCAGCTATATACTTTTTATTTCTCCCATTGCAATATGAAAACCTTAAAATTGGGGAATATTTTTACATCCTTGTGTCCTCAGTTTTTAGATGAATGCTTGTTAAAACAATAAACATTTAATTAATATTATTTTGGTTGGTTGATTACAAAATTTTCCTATATAATGTTTCCCATAGTTAAGTCAAAATTATGCAAAATTCTCAAATATATATAACACCAATGATATACTTGTTTGGTGAGGCTATGATTGCTCATATCAGATAAAGCATCAACTATAAAGATGTGCTTATTAAACACAGTCATCACTGTAATAAAAGGTATTCAGCATAGAGTCCAAATTGAAGGGAAAAAAGATTACCTATTATGATGTACTTAAGATGCTTTTGTTCATAGATGATATTGTTCTAGTTGTATCAAACCTAGAACTTTGCCAGAGTAAATTTAAAAAAATGAACAGAGCCCAAAATTGGATCAGACAAGTGTGAAGTAAATTGCAATTGGGAAATTTCACAACTCTTTTAATAAAATCAATTTTTTCCTTGGAATATCAGTTTTCCTTTTTAATACCATTTCTCCCCTCCTCTGGTGTTGATGTGTGACTATGAACTATGAAATTTTACATTGTTCTAAGAATTAAAGTTCAGGATGATCCAAAGTGCAATGGATATGGGTTTAAAAATGCTACAACACTTTACAGACAGGAAGAGCATTAGGCTCTTAAAAATAAAATAATGGTCCCAAATTATTCTCCAGAATGGTTGGACCAGATCATATCTTGAGCAACAGTGTTATTCCAACCATTCTGGAGAACAATATGAAGCCAGGCCCAAAGGGCGATAAAACTTGTATCTTCTTTGACTCATCAATACCACTGGTAGAAAGGACAAAACAGATACAATCAAGAAAATGTGACCTAACACAGATGTAAGCTTGTTACATAGTCATGGAAAAAGAGAGAGAAAAATCACAGATGTCATTCCTACTTTATTGTATGTATTCTCTGCTTTCTATCAGCACCTTTGCTTGGTTTTCATTTCATGAAACATCATTCTCCATTCAGGTAACCCCAAGTAAGTTAGTAAGTCACCCCCTCAGCTTTCTGGTCTTATCCCATTAAATTGTCTTTTTTTCTTATTCATATGCCCAGTGCTTAGTACAATACCTGGCACATAATAGGGACTTAATAAATTAAACTTTAAGACATATAGTCTCAAGAAACTGAGAAGAAAGCTTCTAGTATGTGAATACCTCTAACAAATTTATGAGGACTCAGATAAGAATCATCCAGACATAAGTTATGATCCCTAGTAATGGAAGAAGTAACCATATATTTGAAATTTTGTATCTCTAGTAGTATTTCAAAAATTATAAAGAATAAACCTGTCTTTTCTGACTATTTCATAATTCCTCTACCAAACAGGTTCATCTACCTTTGCCTCTGATGATTATCTGACATTCCACATTTTCCCACTATAGTTTTGTTCAAGTTGTCTCTCTTAAGTACCATGTTATTTTTTTCTCATGACTACTTTTTAAAATTTGTATGATTATGCAAGTTATTACTCTATTGCTATTGTA